>NW_026706121.1:0-229410 GCF_029867415.1 Vicia villosa
AATAAAACTGTTGGAAAATTAACGTGAATCGAAAGAGTCATCCTATTTTTATGGGAGTTAATTTTAGTGAAATTAATTATTAATATTAATTAATTATTAATTAATAATGGGTCACTCATCAAAACCTAGTTTTGACTAAGTAATTTCCTCCCACTATTTTCTCTCCACTCTCCCATTATTTTCTCACCACTCAGTTGAATCATTTACTTATAAATATGATTCTTAAACCTTTTGGAAAAGTACGTCAGATTTCTAAATTTTGGAATCTCTCTTCTCCCTCTCTATTCTCTTCATCTCAAAATAATTTCTTTCTTCATTTTTCGAGTGGCCTTGTGCGCCATAAACGACTGAAATTGTTTTAGATACTACGAATGGTTTTTTTAACCATCTCTAAAGGTGTATCACTTTGACCGATTCTCACAAGTGCAAGTGACAATCGTAATTCCAGAGCGAGCTGTTTTATCCTGGAGGCGTCGTGTGTATTTTTGAGCTGCTTTGCATAATTTTGATAGTACCACGAAACGTCTTAAAGAAAGCGATCTAGTCCGCGACTCAGCCGATAATTTCCTCTGTGGATTTTTTTTTAAAACCGAAAAACAACAATTTTAAGACATTTCGAATTGCCATGCCTACTGAAGAAATTATTGGTACTTCTGCGGATACTTTCTTTGACAAACCGTTCATGTTTGAGAGATGTCAATTCAAATGTTAGCAAAACAAAATATGATTTTCTTCTTAATGTTGAAAAAGATAGCTAACATTTTGACCGAGGACATTTTGTTGCTCCTTTTGGATCAACGGAACAAACTAACGGTAAGAAATCCGAGGATTCAAATGGAACATGTTGAAGTTGAATCTGCTGCACATATATAATTTACAGCTTAGGAAAGAAATCACCTTATAGAAAGAATGATTATAACATTCTGTATGAAATCGCAAATGATCTGTATGACTATTATAGTAATTGTGATACTTCAAAATATGTTTAGAAGACTCTGAAAAACAAGCATGACATTGAAGAAGCTGGAGAACAGAAGAATGATTTTAGCAGCTACGTAAAGTATCAGATGGTAGATGAAAGGTCCATGGAAATTCAGAGTCACGTACTTCTAAAGATTGCTCATGAGACCATCACTAAAGGTATGTATTTATATGAACAATTCCAATTTCTTTTATTATTGACAAACTGCCCCTAGTTTGAAAGTTTTTTTTTAAGAATTATGCTTTGTTACAAAATAAAATAATTTTTAATTGAGAGACTGATTATTCTCATTAAAGAAGAATATCAGAGACATGATTAAATAGAAAAGTCTTGGTTGTTTTAAACAACAAAAGAAATTTGCTGTGGTTCTGAAGCCATATGACAAATCATTAAAGAATTAGAACCGCAATATTGTGAACCGAATTAAGAATGGGAACCCTTCTATGGCCCAAATTGCTCCAACTAGATAACAACCACCACCTCAAAGAAATGATGTTGTTTTCCTTTTGTTTCAACTGTGGAAAACTAAGTCATATGGCTAAGAGATGTAGCCTGTAATGCTTGAACTTGGTGTAGCCCGTAATGCACGGGTTAACTTGGCCAATGGAAAATTTATTCATATGATCATCGAAATTAACATGGTTGATGGATCTGATGGTTGGTGGATAAACACTGACGCCTCTCGTCGTGTTTGTTATGATCGTGTTATGTTTAAAACATACACGAATACTAAAGATAAGAAAGTGTTGTTGGGAGATGTGCACACCACTAATGTTGTCGATATTGGAGAAGTGAAACAAGGTCCACCTGTGAAAAGACTTCAATCTTGAAAGATGTCATGTATGGTCCCGAGATTATAAAGAATCATGTTATGTGTTTTCTTCTTCTTCTAAATAAGGCAAGATTTAATCAGGTTATTGGGGTAGATTTGTACACCAACACTAAGAATGGTATTTTTGTTGGGAAAGGGTACGCCGCTGATGGCATGTTTAAGTCGAACGTTGATTTGAATAAAATTTCTCCTTCCGTTTACTCTTTGTGTGATTTTAATATTTGGCACGCTAGACTTTGTCACGTTAATAAGCGAGTTATTTCTAATGCAAGCGACTTAGGCTTAATTCCTAAATTAAATGTCAATGAAACAAATAAATGTGAATATTGTAGTCAAGCTAAAATAACTAAGACTTCGCATAAATCAATTATTAAAGAATCTGATCCCCTAGATCTCATACACTCTGATATATGTGAATTAGATGGAACTTTAACTAAAAATAGTAAATGTTACTTTATCACTTTTGTTGACGATTGCTCTGATTATACTTATGTATACTTAATGAAGAATAAAAGTGAAGCGCTTGACATGTTTAAGATGTATGTAACTGAAATTGAGAATCAATTTAGTAAGAGGATTAAGAGACTCCGTAGTGATAGGGGAACTGAATACGATTCTAGGTTATTCAATGAATTTTATATTAAACATGGAATTGTACATGAAACGACTGCTCCATATTCTCCTCAAATGAATGGTAAAGCAGAAAGAAAGAATAGAACTTTTACTGAACTTGTTGTTGCAATTATGATGAATTCTGGTGCTGCACCTCGCTAAGGGGGGGTTATTTTATTGACTGTTTGCTATGTCCTGAATAGAATACCCAAGTCAAAAATTAAGATCTCACCTTATGAGATATTAAAGAAAAGACAACCAAACTTGTCTTATTTGAGAACTTGGGGTTGTCTGGCTTATGTCAGAATTCCGGATCCGAAACGAGTTAAACTTGCTAGTAGAGCATACGAATGTGTATTCATTGGGTATGCAGCAAACAGTAAGGCATATATGTTTTATGACCTAAATGCAAAAGTGATCATAGAATCAAATGATGTGGATTTCTATGAAGACAAATTTCCCTTCAAATCGAGAAATAGTGGGGGCACTCAATTGAGTCACGTTCCTGTGATACGAAGCACAGAAAGCAATGACAATATAGAAATAGAACTTCGACGAAGTAAAAGAGTAAGAGTCTCTAAAGACTATGGGCCTGATTATGCGGCCTATAATGTAGAAGAAGATCCAACAAATCTTCAAGAAGCACTGTCATCTCTGGATGCAGACTTATGACAAGAAGCTATTAATGATGAGATAGATTCTATAGAATCTAACAAGACCTGGCACTTAGTAAACTTGCCTCCTGGTTGCAAACCAATCGGTTGTAAATGAGTTTTGAAAAAGAAACTAAAACCTGATGGAACTGTTGATAAATACAAGGCTTGCCTTGTAACCAAGGGTTTTAGACAAAGAGAAAATGTAGATTTCTTCGATACCTTCTCTCCAGTCACTAGAATTACATCCATTAGGGTACTTATTTCAACTGCTGCTATTTATAACTTAATAGTACTCCAAATGGATGTTAAAACAGCTTTTTTAAATGGTGACTTAGAAGAAGAAATCTATATGGAACAACCGGAAGGTTTTGTGATCCATGGACAAGAAAATAAGGTCTGTAAGTTAGATAAGTCTCTATATGGACTAAAACAAGCTCCTAAGCAATGGCATTGATAACTTAATGACATCGGATGAGTACAAAGTAAATGAATGTGACAAATGCGTTTATTACAAATCTGAGAATCGCATTTGCACTATTATATGTCTATATGTAGACGATCTACTCATATTTGGATCAAACATTCAGGCCGCTAATGCTATGAAATCACTGTTGTGCAACAACTTTGATATGAAATACCTCAGAGAAGCGAGTGTGATTCTTGGTATCAAGATCACACAATCCAAACAAGGAATTTCTTTGGATCAATCTCACTATGTGGAGAAGATCTTAAAGAAATATAAATACTTTGACTGTAAGCCAGCATGCACTCTATATGATCCAAGTGTGAAACTGTTTAAGAATACTGGAGAAAGTGTCAGACAATCCGAACATGCGAGCATCATTGGAAGTCTTAGATATACCACTGATTGTACTAGACCTGACATTACATACGTCGTTGGATTATTATGCAGGTTTACGAGTAGGCCAAACAATGAGCACTGGGAAGCTATTGAGCGAGTCATGAGGTACCTTAAAAGGACCTTGGATCTCGGCCTACATTATAAGAAATTTCCTGTTGTACTAGAAGGGTATAGCGATGCAGATTGGAACACCTTATCGGATGATTACAAAGCTACTAGTGGCTATATATTTAGTATAGCTGGGGGAGCTGTATCATGGAAATCAAAGAAACAAACCATCCTGGTTCAGTCTACAATGGAGTCTGAGATGATAGCACTAGCCACAGCTAGTCAAGAAGCAAGTTGGTTAAGATGCTTGCTATCTGAGATCGTGTTATGGGAAAAACCAATGCCAACTGTGTTGATCCACTGCGATAGTACCACGACTACTGCAAAAATTGAGAACCGTTATTATAATGGTAAAAGACGTCAAATAAGAAGAAAGCACAACACTGTTAGAGACTGTATCTCTAAAGGAGTTGTAAGAGTGGATCATGTACGCACTGATGAAAACTTAGCAGATCCTTTGACGAAAGGATTAGCTAGAGAGAAAGTCCATAATACATCCAAAAATATGGGACTAATGCCTATACAGAAATGAGTTGCTCATGATGGTAACCCGACCTAAATGACTGGAGATCCCAAGAAATAGGTTCAATGGGTAATAACAAGTTGTGAGTAATATGTAGCGATCATGCTAGAGTAAATATGAGAAGCATGAATCCTGAAGTAATAAGAGGATGAGATAATAGAAACTCTTAATGAGATCTATACTATGTATGAGGGAGTACTTAGGCTACAAGAGTACTCTTGATAGACTCACCTATGTGATTGTGGAACTGAGGCCGGTTCCTATGGAATTTCGAGGAAGAATTCCTAGAGCCTTCTGTAGCAACCTGCCTCAAAATTGATGACCTTTTGAGTCGCCACCTATTCTGAAGGGCGAATAGGAAACCCTACGCAATTAAGAGATCGGGGTAAGTTATTATAATCAGGTCGAGGGAAGGTGTTAGGCACCCTCGACCCTTTCCTAAAGGCTAACATTGCAAAGATAAGGGTTTATGGCAAAAGGTAAGGTTTATAGCTAATGGAATTTAAAGGGTAAAAATTATGATTTAAAACTGAATTGAGATTTTAGGGGGGGAGACTCGCCTTGTTATCAAGTGCCTACGTACCTCCTTATGGAGGATCAGAGTCCACGTAGTTCGGGCACAAGGTTGTACGCCTTAAGATTGAATTTGTATTTGAGATTGTTTTTTTTAGAGGCTTTTTGAATGGCCTATCGTAGTTTGAATTTGATTTGAGGGGTGACAGTATTTTGAGGTTGGCGTACAACCTTGATTTAATTTGTTACTGTTAGATGCGGTGATTGATAAATTCAATCAGTATAGCTAACAGATTTATGATCATTGCTGGTTACTCAGATCGATAAGTTCGATCATCGCGGGCAGCAAATTAATTGTGTTTTACTTTAGGTATCCTTATCTCTCGTCTAAAGCGACTGATAGTTTCAATCGGGTCGAGGAGAGAATTATGAAAGTAAGTAAGTTATACATTAATCAAAAGTATCCACGTCAAAAGTGTCATACCCTTCCACAGCCTTCAGTCTCTCTTCCAGTGCCTTGATTTGTCCACTCTCCTTAGAATTCTCCCCAGAATCAGCAGGGGTCAGCTTTGGTTGAGGGACTTGATCTATGTCATTAGTGTCCCCATACTGTAGATCCAAGTAGTCCTCATCCCTAAGCGGATTGTTGATAGGGATGCGAACTGTGCGAGACGTCCCTTCTTTCTGAGCAGTAGGAATAAACCCTTCTCGAGAAGCCTCTCCCTCTTCATGGGTCGTAGTGACCTTTTTAGATGCGTGAGCATTTGTTTTGTGAGGGTCATGGCCTCGTACATACCCTAACAATGGGTTGCCATCTTGAGGTATCTCCTCATACTGATCCTGAACCTCCTTAGCCTTGTCTTGCTTATCTTTGAGGTCTTTCATGAAGCTCAGCATTTGGGCCATTCCTCCCTTGAGGTCTTCAACAGTACCTTTCAGCTGGGTCATTTCCTCACGAAGGGCGGCTTGGTTCTGTTCCAATTGTTCCATTGCTTTCTTCTTCTGAGCTCTTGTCTGGATGAGTGACCGGGTTGCAATGGCGTGACTGGAGATGAGGACAGTTTTCCTTTTAATGTTTTGAAAAGAAATGCAATGATATGCGTGCTATGAATGATATGCAAATGCTATGCTCATGTCTTACCCACATTATTATTATAATATATTTATATATATATTTATATATTAGCATATATGTCTATACATATATATATATATATATATATATATATATATTATTTCTTTTTTTGTGTTGTTTTTTTTGTAGTAGGAACCTTTTCTTTCTCTTTTTTTTGAATAATTCTTTTTGGTGAATAATTGCGAAGAAATTGAATAATGCGGAAACAAACACACTTTATTAATTCAACAAAAACTTGAAAGAAAGTACAATTTAAATTGTTCAACATTGCGAAAGGAAATGAACACCCATAGAAATAAAACTTCTAAATAATAATAATAAAAAACAAAAACTATAAATGACTAAGAACGCCTATGAATGTCCTCCTTGAAGTTGTCCACCATGCCCCTACAAAGCTCCAAGAATTCCTTCACTTCTTTGGGAAGGATGATGGGAGAAGACTCCGCTTTTTCTAAACCCTTCGGAATGTCTAGAATTAAATCATTGCACAAGTAGACTAGCTTGTCATAATTCTCACGACACTTCTCATATTCTTCAAGCATCTTGGGAACCATGCTCACATGCTCATTCGCCGTAGAAACAATTGTGTATTTCCTCTTCCAATGGTCTCTTTCATTTAGGGTTGCCTCGTGTACCTCTCTTTGTCTTATGAATATTTCCCTAAGTGATACCATGGCTTGGAATGCTCTATTGTACTCATCGGTGCGCTGTGAAAGTGCTTCTTCCGTGGTTAATCTCCTTGCGCGCTCTTGTTGTCCAGAATTGCGAGCTTCTTGAAGATCATATTTGAGGTTCCTTATTTCCTCCTCTTGATCTTTAGTCCTATCAGTTAATTCAAAGATCACAGCTTCTAGATTTTTCTCAGATTCAACTTTGTCATGGGAAGCTTTCTCATAGCGCCTTCTCCACCTTGCAATTTCTATGTCTGCTTGTTCCAACCTTTCATTGTGTGCAATTAAATCAAAGTTAGCACTTAGAACTCCTTCGGTTGCTCGCTTCCTTTTATTCCTTTGTCTATCATTCTCTTCCTTAGCGGCTTGAAGCTTTTGGCTTTTCTCCTTAAGATCGAAGCGTAGTTGACTTTTTTCGTTGGAAAGTCGATGTATGTCAAGCTCTAATTTTTCCTTTTCCTTACGGGACGCCTCTAGGGCAGCCTTGATTCCTTCTATCTCTTCGATGGATAGAGAAATAGGATTAGGAGAATCGGGCTTGTATGCGGGATCCACAACAAAAGGTAGCAAAATCTTTCCAACTCTCTCTTGAACCCATCTAGTGTAAGGTTCCTTAGCAACAATATTCTTCGGCCCATAGTTCTTTGTTTGAACATGCTTCCAAGCTTGAATTATTTTCTTTAATGTCCTTGGTTCTCCTTTCCCATTGTCATGCAAAATTAATCCTTCCACTTGTTGATCGGAAGGCTCACAATCCATAGAATGACCCAATTGGCGCAATGCAAGCACGGGATTATAATTAATGCAACCCAAAGTTCCCATTAAAGGCACATTATTAAATTCTCCACATTTATAGATAATTCTTTCAGAATTTAATTTCCTTGCAAACCAAAAGATGGAATCCGCATTGAGAGCTCTTAGCTTTTGAGACCATTCATGCCTAGTCAAATCTTTGATTAAATAGCTAGCCTTGTAAAGATGAGAAGTCAACCAAGAGTACAACAAATGAAGACAACAAGATATCGCTCCCCTTTTCTTTTCATACCGTCATGGATAGTATAGTAAATGTTAGCAAGAATAGTAGGGGTTGGATCCTCATTCGAATTTCTGAAGGAGGTGAAGACATGGATAGCAGCATCATCAACATATTCCGCCTTATTAGGCAATAAAACAACACCAAAAATTAAAAGAGCTAAAAAATGTCCACAAATGTCCCATTGTTTCTTTTGAGCATAAGACATAGCTTGAGCTTCTAAATAAGTTCTTTTAATTCCTTGTATTCCTCCATCGGTTTTGTGATTAGCTTCTAAATCCGCAACGGGCACTTCCAAAGCTTTGGCTAAATCAGACATTTCAGCCCTTTTTCCAGCACCTGTATAAAATACTTTTTTAATTCTTGAAAACCCAAGCATAGCATCCATCTCCTCCAAAGTAGGAGTCAACTGAAAATCCTGAAAAGTGAAACATCTGAGCGGCGGATCATAAAACTGGATCAAAGCGGTGATTGCTTCTTCTTGAACCTTAACCTTGAGCAAGTCCAAAATATCTCCATAACGGCCTTCAAACCTGTTCAAAGCAGTTGATGACATCTTATCCCTTATATTTCTCAATTTCTTGATGTCAGGTACTGAGATGGTGAGGTGGACAATAGGCTTCTTAGCATTCATTTTTCCTGAATTTTCACCAAAAAGAATTATTATTATTTTTTTTATTCTTCTTTTTTCCTCTTTTTTTTTTCACCTGTGGATAAGACATGATAAAAATATGCATATGATGTATGATGCATGCAAATAATTATACAAAAGAAAAAACACAATATTATAATAATAATAAGCACATATTCAGCATATAATCACATAGGCCCTAAGTTCATAGGTTCGACGTAACGGCTCGGGAGCCTACCCTTCCCATGGGAAAGTTCTAGAAGGTCTCATGGGATCATTCGTAGCCGCCGAGACTTTTTGTCTCTTTGGATTTTAGAACAACTCATTGGTCCATGAGGTTCGAATTTTAGGGGTTGGTTCCCAGAGAGATCAGCTAACTACCCAGTCCACCCCTCAACAAGGTCGAGCCTCGTATCAGAACTTTCCGAATATTTAACCCACTCTGAGTGGAATTATAATAAGACTCGTAGGTGATGTAATTCCCCTCTGGTCATTATTATAATCCCCACGCTTAGGCTTAACAGCAGTAAAATATACCCAATAATGCAAATTATATAACAATTAACATTTAATGCAAATATGGCAAATAAATATTTAATAAAAAACAATAAATAAATAAATAATTAAAAAATCATTATTAAAAAGATAAACCTTCCCCCAAACCCTAAACGTGGCAAGTTTGCCAAACCCTAAAATGCGCCACAAACCCTAAACCACAAACCTAAACCCTCTCAAGCCTTAGGAGCATAATAATTCACCATATGTGTTTCCCCAGCAGAGTCGCCAGCTGTAGCAACCTGCCTCAAAATTGAAGACCTTTTGAGTCGCCACCTATTCTGAAGGGCGAATAGGAAACCCTACGCAGTTAAGAGATCGGGGTAAGTTATTATAATCAGGTCGAGGGAAGGTGTTAGGCACCCTCGACCCTTTCCTAAAGGCTAACATTGCAAAGATAAGTGTTTATGGCAAAAGGTAAGGTTTATAGCTAATGGAATTTAAAGGGTAAAAATTATGATTTAAAACTGAATTGAGATTTTAGGGGGGGAGACTCGCCTTGTTATCAAGTGCCTACGTACCTCCTTATGGAGGATCAGAGTCCACGTAGTTCGGGCACAAGGTTGTACGCCTTAAGATTGAATTTGTATTTGAGATTGTTTTTTTAGAGGCTTTTTGAATGGCCTATCGTAGTTTGAATTTGATTTGAGGGGTGACAGTATTTTGAGGTTGGCGTACAACCTTGATTTAATTTGTTACTGTTAGATGCGGTGATTGATAGATTCAATCAGTATAGCTAACAGATTTATGATCATTGCTGGTTACTCAGATCGATAAGTTCGATCATCGCGGGCAGCAAATTAATTGTGTTTTACTTTAGGTATCCTTATCTCTCGTCTAAAGCGACTGATAGTTTCAATCGGGTCGAGGAGAGAATTATGAAAGTAAGTAAGTTATACATTAATCATACAATTTTATTTCTCGTCTAATACGACTAATAGATTTAGTCGGTTTGAGGAGAAATTAAGCTAAGTTGTTAAAAATATAATCAAACAAATTTCAGAAGTTTATTTAAATAATTAATTATCATTAACCAAAATTTGAAGAATTAATTGATGAATTATTAGAATAAAAATGAACAAATTTTAATTAATCACTTACCAATAAACTATTAAACAAATCCAAAGTTTTTTTTAATTGAATTTTATTTTTTTTGTTTATTACCAGGGGGTGTATTATGCTAAGGGTAAGAAATTTGGGGAGTGTAGATAGGAAGGCCAGGCCCAACATGGATTCTTGGCCCGTCCGATTTGGTGTGTGTGCGTGCATTGGTTATGGTGTGTGCTCAGGTGAGATGTAAGGCTGGAATTCGTTTGACTGGATATGTGTGGTTTACATGTGTTTTCCAGGCGAGGGAACACAATATGGAAACACACTGGATCATGTCCAGAGATGCGGACAAGTGGCCATAGGAGGCTACATGTCATCCATCGGGGAACTCAGAGCAACATTACACGCTCCACACTCTCGTCCCCCTTCTCATTTTGCAGTTTTCTTTCTCTCTCTAACCTTCTCTCCTCTCTCACTCGTCCTCTCCTCTCTAAAACATTCCCCAAAAAAAAAAAAAACCCCAACACCCACCGCCGGTCGTCGTGAACCACCCCTATCCCCAGTTTCCCGATGAAGATTCCGATGAATCTTCATCGTCCCCACCCCAAATCTTCATATATTGAACCCAGCGCCCTTCATATCCCACCCAGAAACACAAATCCCAACCCAAATCGCAACCCAGATTCATCAAATCACGCATGCAATTAAAGATTCAAACCAAAGGAACAACATACAAACATGTCAATGTAGAGATTATGAGCTAAGTATACGCGATCGTTACCTTGAATCTTCGATTTCTGGAACGTGTGATTTGCAGGTACCAAGTTGAAGAACAAGCGGCGGCGCTCAAGGGTTTTCTGCAAAAAAATTTCGATCCCTCTTCTAATTTCTTCTTCTCTCTTTTATAGTCTAGGTCTTAGATTTATTTTAGGGAAGATTAGATCAAATTAGATTTAATTTGCGTTTTGATTCAGATTTGTTCATTCGTGATTGTAATCTTGTTCTGAGTTAATGAGAAGATTCGATTCAATTTTTGTTTGTTAAAATTTGATTTAATTTGTTAAGATTTGATTTAGTTTTGATTGAGATTTGGAGACTCATGAGCCTGGGCGGAGATTGAAGCTAGGGTTTGTGTGTTGGCCGCCGCTGGTGATGCTAGTTGGGGAGTTAGGGTTTACGCTGGGGAAGGGACAATGAACAGGAACCGGGTTTGGTTTGACCCGACTCGTATCTTGCTCCGTGGCCCATAATCTGATCCGTGGCCCCAAGACTCCTAATCCGGCCCATTTACTTGCAAAAACGTGTTGGACCAAAAAGCACTAACAGACCAAAAAATAATCCAAAACCTAATTAACATCCACTTAATTAGTTAATTAACCAAAACTAATTAGTTAATAATTTCCCCATAATTCTGATTATAACAATTAAGAATAATATTTAAAAAACATTAATATTAGCTAAAGTTCTAATAGTGATTAATTGGATTAATAGAGTTTGATAATATTAGTTAATAGAAATACTTAAGACAATATTATTATCTAAAATATTAATAATACTAGTATTTATCTAAAATATTAACAATAGTTAAATTATTTAAACCAATACTAATAATTTTAATAATTTTAATAAAAATCTGAGTTAGAGGTTAAAAATAATACTAATTGTAACTAGCCAATAACATTTGATAAAAGGATAAATAGAGAAGATAATAATAAAAAAGATTGAATGAAATAAATGGGCCAAAACTGAATTGGACCTCAAATGTTTGATATTCACACCTCCACCAATTTATACGGGCATTTTATAAGAGAGCGAGTTTAATAATAGGTATACTAAACCCTATGGCTCCTAATTTTTAACGCCCTTAATAAATTGAAACGAGAGTCACATCGGGTAAATTTTGGGGTATGACAGCTGCCCCTATTTAATTATCTTGGATTGAACAGCGTGAGA
The DNA here is from genome assembly GCF_029867415.1 of Vicia villosa. Classification (NCBI taxonomy): domain Eukaryota; kingdom Viridiplantae; phylum Streptophyta; class Magnoliopsida; order Fabales; family Fabaceae; genus Vicia; species Vicia villosa. The sequence goes on from NW_026706121.1 coordinate 12,117, forward strand.
ATACGCAGGTCTCACGCTTTTCGAGTCAAAGAGTTATTAAATAATGGAAGACCCCTAAATTTATCTCGAGCTTGAGTGTGAGTGAAGAGAATCGTCCTGCTAAAGCCTGAGTCTTACATAGCGAGGACCTTCCGTTGGTTGTGTAATTGGCTTGCTATGGTCAGCAAGCCTCCGCAGTTTGTGAACCCCCACTTACTATAGTTCTAGTAAGTTTCCGCAGTTTGTGGACCCCAATAGGATTGCTTGCTATAATTCTAGCAAGTTCACCTGCACCAACAGGGTTATTTGCGAATATTATCGCAGAATTTACCTGTGTCACCAATAGGGTTATTCGCGAGTGTTATCGCGAAATTTACCTATGTCACCAGGGTTATCTGCGAGTGTTATCGCAGAATTTACCTGTATCACCAGGGTTATCTGCGAGTGTTATTGCAGAATTTACCTGTACCACCAATAGGGTTATTCGCGAGTGTTATCGCGAAATTTACCTATGTCACCAGGGTTATCTGCGAGTGTTATCGCAGAATTTACCTGTACCACCAATAGAGTTATTCGCGAGTGTTATCGCGAAATTTACCTATGTAGCATTTTGTGTTGTAAATGCGTATGCGTCATGCTTATGCGTCATGCACATGCCCCTGTTGTTTGTATAATGCGTATCTGTGAATGCTTACACATGTATAGGTTGTATGTATACTAATGAATGTATGATAATGATGTATGTATGATAACCCCGACACCTTATCTCCTTATCACTCATCTCCTTATCACCCATTGCCTTTGTTTAACCTCTTTTGAATTGTTTGTGAACTCTGGCTTAGTTCGTATTCGAATAACTTGCCGACCCTTTTTTTTTTGTGAAGGGATCAACCTGGGGTAACACCAGTGCAAGGCGTGTGTAGCCTTCCGGAGATTTTGTCTTTTTTGCTTTTGTGTTGCAAGTTTGCAAGTTTCTCATGTTAAATCCATGTTAAAGTTTATAAAAATAAATTATCCTTTGCAAATGGTACTGAAATTAGAAATGAAGCGTAGTATGCAAAAAAAAAGGAATTTTATTGATATTGCCTTGAATTGGCGAGTGTACAGAAATGCGAAGAAAGAAAATGACAAATAGAAATGATATTAATACTGCCGTTGCTTTTTTGTTATCGAGGGCCCCAATAATCCTTCGACTTCAGAAGTAGATGATTGCACGACCCCTTATCCTTCGTAGTTTGCCTTCGGCTTATGTCTGGTAATCCTGCTTTTGCTAGGCATAGTACTTCTTGACCGCGTCTGAGTTGATTGGGTGCGGTAGCTCATCCCCATCCATTGTAGTGAGGACTAATGCCCCTCCTGAGAACACCGTTTTTACAATGTATGGACCTTCGTAGTTAGGTGTCCATTTTCCACGGGCGTCGAGTCGAGGTAACAGTATCTTCTTGAGGACAATGTCACCTTCTTTGTAGGTTCGAGGTCGGAGCTTCTTATCGAACACTTTTTTCATCCTCTTCTGATAGAGTTGTCCATGACATAAAGCTGTCAGTCGCTTTTCTTCAATGAGATTAAGCTGATCAAAACGAGTTTTTACCCATTCCGATTCTTCTAACTTTGTGTCGGCTATGACTCTTAGTGACGGGATCTCCACTTCGATTGGGAGGACAACTTCCATACCGTAGACTAGGGAGAAGGGGGTTGCCCCTGTAGATGTACGCACTGAGGTTCTGTAACCGTGTAAGGCGAAGGGAAGCATTTCGTGCCAATCCTTGTATGTTTTCACCATCTTTTGTATTATCTTTTTGATATTTTTGTTTGCGGCTTCGACAGCGCCGTTCATTTTAGGCATGTATGGTGAAGAATTGTGGTGTTCAATCTTGAACTCCTCGCACAGCTCCCTCATCATGTTATTGTTCAGATTCGACCCATTATCGGTGATAATCCTGCTTGGAACCCCATACCGACATATGATATTATGCTTGATGAACCGAGTGACTACTTGTCTCGTCACGTTGGTGTAAGAGGCAGCTTCAACCCATTTGGTGAAGTAGTCTATGGCAACCAATATGAATCGGTGCCCATTTGAAGCTTTTGGTTCTATCATTCCTATCATGTCAATTCCCCACATTGCAAATGGCCATGGTGAACTCAGAACGTTCAGCGGGTTTGGTGGTACGTGCACCTTGTCAGCGTAGATCTGGCACTTGTGACAGGTCCTTGCATATTGGAAACAGTCGGCCTCCATTGTTAACCAGTAATACCCTGCTCGCAGTATCTTTCTAGCCATTGAGTGTCCGTTTGCGTGAGTCCCAAAGGTTCCTTCATGTACCTCCCTGATGATCTCCTTGGCCTCGTTTTTATCTACACACCTCAACAACACTGAATCATAGTTCCTTTTGTATAGGATGCTTCCGCTTAAGAAGAACTTGGATGCAAGTCTCCTCAGTGTCTTTTTATCAATTGTTGAGGCATTCTCCGGGTATTCTTGTTTTTCCAGGTACTTTTTAATGTCGTGGTACCATGGTTTGTTGTCAGACTGCTCCTCAATCGTGAGACAATAGGCAGGCTCGTCGAAGTGTCTAACAGTTATCCGTGGTTCATGTTTTGGCCAGGTCACTTTGAACATAGAGGAGAGTGTTGCTAGCGCATCGGCTATTTGATTTTCTTCCCTCGGGATATGGGTAAAGGTGATAGTATCAAATTCAGCCGTTAACTCCAGTATGAGGTCTCGGTATGGGATTAGTTTTGCATCTCGGGTGTCCCATTCTTTGTTGACTTGGTGGACTACCAATGCTGAGTCTCCGTACACATCCAGGAGTTTGATCCTTAGATCGATTGCGGCTTCTAATCCCAATATGCATGCTTCATATTCTGCAATGTTGTTGGTGCAGTCAAAACATAACCTTGCAGTGAAGGGTAAGTGCCGGTCATCTGGAGATGTCAATACTGCCCCTATGCCATGTCCTAGTGCATTTGAGGTGCCGTCGAACATGAGTTTCCATACCAACCCCGGTTCGGGCCCTTCGTCGGGTCCCGGTATTTCGTAGTCTCTTACTAACATGATGTCTTCGTCAGGGAAGTCGAACTTCATAGACTGGTATTCTTCGAGGGGTTGGTGAGCAAGGTGCTCTGCCAGTACACTCCCTTTTATTGCCTTTTGAGTTACACATTGAATGACGTATTCTGACAATAACATTTGCCATCTTGCGATTCTACACGTGAGAGCCTGTTTTTCGAACACGTATTTCAAAGGATCCATTCTCGATATCAGCCATGTGGAGTGGTTCAGCATATATTGCCTTAGACGTTTGGAGGCCCATGCTAGGGCGCAACATGTCTTTTCCAATGGTGAATACCGAGACTCGCAATCCGTGAATTTCTTACTAAGGTAGTAAATAGCGTGTTCTTTCCTGCCTGTTTCGTCTTGTTTCCCCAGTACACACCCCATAGACCTTTCAAGAACTGTGAGGTACATGATCAGTGGTCTCCCTGGTACAGGAGGTAAGAGTATCGGTGGCTCTTGCAAGTAGTTCTTTATAGTTTCAAAGGCTACCTGACAATTGTTATTCCATTTGATAGGTTGATCTTTTCTGAGCAGCTTGAATATAGGCTCACATGTAGCCGTCAGATGTGAAATAAACCTTGAGATATAATTCAATCGACCCAAGAACCCACGCACCTCTTTTTCTGTCTTTGGAACAGGCATTGCTTGTATAGCCTTTACCTTGTCGGGATCGACCTCTATGCCTCGTTGGCTCACAATGAATCCCAACAGCTTTCCCGATCTTACACCAAATGTGCACTTATTCGGGTTCAACCTCAGCTTGTACTTCTTTAGGCGTTCAAACAGCTTATGTAGATTTGTAATATGCTCTTCTTCTGTGCCGGATTTGGCGATCATATCATCTACATATACTTCGACCTCTTTATGGATCATATCATGGAATAAGGTGACCATGGCCCTTTGATATGTTGCCCCTGCATTTCTCAACCCGAATGGCATTACTTTGTAGCAAAAAGTGCCCCAAGATGTCATGAAGGTAGTCTTTTCCATATCCTCGGGAGCCATCTTGATCTGATTATACCCGGAGAAACCATCCATAAAAGAGAACACTGAAGCTTGTGCTGTATTGTCCACCAAGATATCTATATGTGGTAGTGGGAAATCGTCCTTTGGACTTGCTTTATTTAAATCCCTGTAATCTACACACATGCGCACTTTCCCGTCTTTCTTAGGAACTGGCACTATGTTCGCAACCCATGGTGGGTAGTCAACCACAGCAAGAAACCCGGCGTCGAACTGTTTGAGCACCTCTTCCCTGATCTTACTATCCATATCTGGTCGAACCCTTCTGCGCTTTTGCCTGACCGGCGCACACCCTTCTTTGAGAGGTAACCTGTGTACCACGATGTCTGTATCCAACCCCGGCATGTCACGGTATGACCAAGCAAAAATCTCTGCATACTCGTGGAGGAGCTTGATTAGCGTTTCTTTTACGTCCTTACCTAGCGTTGCCCCAATCTTAATGTTCTTGGGTTCTTCATCTGTTCCCAAATTTATGATTTCAATGGCCTCTTGTGGAGGGAGCATGCTCTTGGATTCCTTATCCACTAACCTTGACAACTCTCCCGGAAGTTCATCGTCTTCCTCATCCCCTTCTTCAGCCTGATTAGCGAGAGCCTCGAGTTTGTATAGAGTCTCAGCAGTATTATTATCGGTGGTGTCAGAAGGTGATCTGCACATGTTTTATGTTTTGTTTTCTTTTAGTATGCAGATGTGAACGTGCTTTGTTTGTGCAAGAAATTTATTTGTCATTTTCAGAAATGGAGAAGGAATAAATGCGAGAAAAGACAATGTTTTCAATACCAAAATGCAAAGACAATTTTATTAATAAACTTCGAACTTGAAAGTAAATGGGGCCCTTACAAACTAGCTCTATGCTTCGGGCGAGGCATGAGCGTTATTGTTTTTCTTTATTAAAAGGGAAATAAAACACACAAAAACAAATTACTTTGAAATGAAAACTATCTCCGGTATCTCCAGGCTTGTCCAATTCTGAAGCTGTTCTCCTGGCTTGATTTCTCGAATGAAATTGGACGTCCCTTCTCGAGAATCCTGGTTGGACACCATAGCCACATGTTCATACCCGCCAGTCACAAAAGTTTGCATTATTGGGGGAAATGGTCGTTCCTCTTTCTTAATGCTTGTGACCTTGGTGGGTTGGTATCCTAACCCTGAGCGGTCTTTCTTCTCTGACACCTCTGGTAGCTTGCCCCATCCTTTAGCATCTGTATCTTGTAGATCCTTCCATGAGGTCACCGCCCTTCTTATCTTCTCCACTGGTAGTGTGATAGCGGTTGCAATTTCTAGAGCTTGAAATGTGGTACCCAATGCTTCGTCTCCAGCCTCAATATATCTATATGAGTTTAGATTGCTGACAAATATATCCTCTTCTCCATTGATAGTCACTATGGAGTTCCCATTCACAAACTTTAATTTCTGATGGAGGGTGGAGGTGACTGCCCCAGCTGCGTGGATCCAAGGGCGTCCTAGTAGGCAAGTATAAGCTGGCTCAATTTCCATCACTTGGAAATTGATGCAGAAGGTATGAGGACCGATTACAACGGGCAGATCCACTTCTCCCAACACCGGACTTTGTGATCCATCGAAAGCTTTTACCACCAGGCGACTTGGTCTGACTACCAGTCCTTTTAAGGCTATCTTGTCAAGTGTTGCTTTTGGCATCACATTTAAAGATGACCCTGTGTCGATCAGAACTCTAGCTAGATGAGCCTTCCCACATTGCATGGAGATATGCAAGGCTTTGTTGTGTGACTTTCCTTGTAGGGGTAGCTCATTGTCACTGAAACCTAGGCATGCCCCAGCAGTTAGATTGGCCACCATTCCGTCAAATTGATTGACTGTGATGTCCTTAGTTACATGGGCAGCGTTTAGGATCTTCATCAGAGCATCTCGATGTTTCTCAGAGTGTATCAATAGTGATAAGAGCGATATCTTAGATGGCGTCTGTTGCAACTGATCTACCACTCTGTAATCACTCTTCTTAATCAGAGCGAGAAACTCCTCATCATCCTTATTAGAAGTTTCTTTATCCTTAGGTTCAGCCTCGTCACTTGGTCTCATGACAACTTGTTCTCCAGATTGCGTCAAGTTTTCACTAGACGTTGGTTGTACTTGCGCAGTTTTGAATATGCGCCCACTACGGGTCATGCCTCCAGGTCCAACGATGCTTGATACTGCAGTATTAGTATCGGTCTCATATTCCCATGGTACCGCTTTCATCTTGTCCAAAGGATATGGTCCTCTGATTGGGATGATCTTGGTACGTTCTTGCGTAGGTATCATCACTGGTGGTCTAGAGCATGGGATAATCAATGGTTTCCTTGCCCCTTGTGCAGGTATCATTAAAGGCTCGTTTCTTTCCACCATCGCCACATATTCCTCCTCAGGGTGTTCCTCCAGTTGGATCAATCCTTGATCCATGAGCCTTTGCAAGGTGTCTTTGAAAGCTTCGTTATGTTCTAGGATAAACCCCTTTACAAGAAGATACCTCTTAAGTGCATCTATGGGGGAGTTCCGTTGTTGAACCAACTCTTGCTCATTGACAACTTCTATTGCATTGACTGCGCCTTCATGGTGTGGCATCGGATTTGTTTTCACATTGGGTTTGTCAAAGGCGATTGCCCCTGACTCAATCAGATCTTGAACTATGTGTCTAAAAGCCCAACATTTCTCCAAGGTATGTCCAGGAGAATTGGCGTGAAATTCACACCTTTCATTCGGTTTGTAGTTGGGTGTGATCTTGCCTGGAGGAAGAGGTGGGAGTGGCCTAACCTCTACCAAGGACTCATTTATTAAATATTTTAGAATTTCTTTCTTGGAAGTAGGTAGCGGATCGAATCTCCTCTGTCCTCCCTGAAACCGGTTTTGTTGTGGTGGATATGACATGGGAGGTCTGTTCTCCTGATGCCCTACAGCATTAGCCTCTCCTTCCTTCTTCTTTGTGAAGTTGGGGGTAGGCCTCTTCGCCTGATAGGATCCAGACGATGCCCCTTGTATCTTCCCATTCTTGATTCCGTTCTCAATCCTTTCACCGATGACTACCAAGTCTGAAAATCCTGATGACACGCTTCCAACCATCTTATCGTAATATGGCCCTTGTAGTGTAGCCATAAACATATCCACCAGCTCTTTTTCCAACAGGGGAGGTTGAACTCGGGAAGCCATTTCCCTCCACCTCTGTGCATACTCTTTGAATGATTCCTCTTTCTTTTGTGACAAATTTTGGAGTTGCATCCGATTGGGCGCCATGTCTAAATTGTACTTATATTGCTTCAGGAATGTGTTAGCAAGGTCGGTCCAGCTTCGGATATGGGACTTTTCTAACTGCATGTACTAGTCGACCGATGCTCCACTCAAACTATCTTGGAAGAAATGAATCATCAGTTTTTGATCATGAGCATAAGCGGCCATTTTTCGCACATACATGCGCAAGTGATTCCTCGGGCAGGTGAGTCCCTTATATTTCTCAAAATTCGGAACTTTGAATTTGTGTGGAATTGTCAGATCTGGGACTAAGCTCATTTCAAAAGTATCCACGTCAAAAGTGTCATACCCTTCCACAGCCTTCAGTCTCTCTTCCAGTGCCTTGATTTGTCCACTCTCCTTAGAATTCTCCCCAGAATCAGCAAGGGTCAGCTTTGGTTGAGGGACTTGATCTATGTCATTAGTGTCCCCATACTGTAGATCCAAGTAGTCCTCATCCCTAAGCGGATTGTTGATAGGGATGCGAACTGTGCGAGACGTCCCTTCTTTCTGAGCAGTAGGAATAAACCCTTCTCGAGAAGCCTCTCCCTCTTCATGGGTCGTAGTGACCTTTTTAGATGCGTGAGCATTTGTTTTGTGAGGGTCATGGCCTCATACATACCCTAACAATGGGTTGCCATCTTGAGGTATCTCCTCATACTGATCCTGAACCTCCTTAGCCTTGTCTTGCTTATCTTTGAGGTCTTTCATGAAGCTCAGCATTTGGGCCATTCCTCCCTTGAGGTCTTCAACAGTACCTTTCAGCTGGGTCATTTCCTCACGAAGGGCGGCTTGGTTCTGTTCCAATTGTTCCATTGCTTTCTTCTTCTGAGCTCTTGTCTGGATGAGTGACCGGGTTGCAATGGCGTGACTGGAGATGAGGACAGTTTTCCTTTTAATGTTTTGAAAAGAAATGCAATGATATGCGTGCTATGAATGATATGCAAATGCTATGCTCATGTCTTACCCACATTATTATTATAATATATTTATATATATATTTATATATTAGCATATATGTCTATATATATATATATTATTTCTTTTTTTGTGTTGTTTTTTTTTTGTAGTAGGAACCTTTTCTTTCTCTTTTTTTTTGAATAATTCTTTTTGGTGAATAATTGCGAAGAAATTGAATAATGCGGAAACAAACACACTTTATTAATTCAACAAAAACTTGAAAGAAAGTACAATTTAAATTGTTCAACATTGCGAAAGGAAATGAACACCCATAGAAATAAAACTTCTAAATAATAATAATAAAAAACAAAAACTATAAATGACTAAGAACGCCTATGAATGTCCTCCTTGAAGTTGTCCACCATGCCCCTACAAAGCTCCAAGAATTCCTTCACTTCTTTGGGAAGGATGATGGGAGAAGACTCCGCTTTTTCTAAACCCTTCGGAATGTCTAGAATTAAATCATTGCACAAGTAGACTAGCTTGTCATAATTCTCACGACACTTCTCATATTCTTCAAGCATCTTGGGAACCATGCTCACATGCTCATTCGCCGTAGAAACAATTGTGTATTGTCTCTTCCAATGGTCTCTTTCATTCAGGGTTGCCTCGTGTGCCTCTCTTTGTCTTATGAATATTTCCCTAAGTGATACCATGGCTTGGAATGCTCTATTGTACTCATCGGTGCACTGTGAAAGTGCTTCTTCCGTGGTTAATCTCCTTGCGCGCTCTTGTTGTCCAGAATTGCGAGCTTCTTGAAGATCATATTTGAGGTTCCTTATTTCCTCCTCTTGATCTTTAGTCCTATCAGTTAATTCAAAGATCACAGCTTCTAGATTTTTCTCAGATTCAGCTTTGTCATGGGAAGCTTTCTCATAGCGCCTTCTCCACCTTGCAATTTCTATGTCTGCTTGTTCCAACCTTTCATTGTGTGCAATTAAATCAAAGTTAGCACTTAGAACTCCTTCGGTTGCTCGCTTCCTTTTATTCCTTTGTCTATCATTCTCTTCCTTAGCGGCTTGAAGTGTGGTGTCGTTTTCTTTACCTCCCCGTTTCACTTGGGAGGACGGCACGCTAAACCCTTCACGCGAAATTTGGAAGGAGGATGCGCCCGTGGTGGGATGAATTTTATTTCAGTTCTTCCTACGATATCACACGAACTTTCTTATTTGTCCTACGAGTAGGAAAGGGAAAAAAAGATCTCAACTAAACCCTAGGAGTTTGCTAAGTGTGGGGATTTACACCTAGACTAGAAATTCTGGAGTCCGGGGGGTCGGTTATACATAGGGAAGTGTTTAAACACCCTACATATCTGTAGTACTCTACAGGAACCTTCTCTGTGTCATTGTGATTGTGTTTGCTGCTAATGATTGGGAAAGTTTCTCCTTTGTGTTAGGAGAAGGAATTGAATTGATTTAAAGAAAGACAGACAGATAGACAGACTGACTATTTTTGGTATTTTATTAGCTCGCTGAGATTCCTTGTGAACCTCATGCCTACATATCCCTAGTGGAAGTCAGAGCTTAATGTAGTTCGGGGAACTAACTAGGGAAATTAATTGTTTTTGGTGCCTTGCTTGAAGCTCAAGGTTGAAGCTTGGAATTAAATCTCTGTCTACAGTAAAGAGACATGAAATTATCTCTACAGAGAGGTATTTGTACTATTCTACCACAAACATTTAAAGGGAGTGACAGAATAACTGAATTCATTTCATTCAAGAGGGGGACCTTACTTGTGTGTGCAAGTATGCCAGTCAGATGCCTCTTAAATGAAAGAAAGATGCTCGTCCAAATTAGGGAAAGTGTACAAGTCTGGGGATGTGCCAGAGCATGTCTTTCAGAGTCCTAAATGGGAGACTTTGATTGAAATTGAAATTGAAATGTTTGTTTGTTTGAATGTGGTAGAGTAGTAAAAATATCTCTCTATAGAGATAAGCTATGTCTATCTACTGTATAAAAGATTTGACTTTAGCTGGCTTGTATGAGGCCCAAGCTTGAGGCTTTTTGATTGATTAATTAATTATTGACTCTGGGAGATGACTCCACTAGGGATTAATTACAGGGTATTTTTGTGTTCTGTACAAAGCCCAGAATTGAGGCTGACTCTACTTAAGGAGACTCTATTTGTGTGCCTTGTACAAAGCCCAAGGTTGTGGCTAACTGTTGAGGATAATTGAATGAATGACTCTATTTTATATGCCTTGTACAAAGCCCAAGGTTGTGGCTGACTGTAGCTAGGAAAAAATACTATTTTCTGCCTTGTACAAAGCCCAAGGTTGTGGCGGACTCTTAAATGAATTAAGTATGGATGACTGTATGGGGAAAGATCCTAAGTGTTAGGAATCTTTGACACATGAAAGATATGGTTTATCTGCCTTGTACAAAGCCCAAGGTTGTGGCTACTGAGTGATGAAGGACTCACTGGGGAGACTCTATTATCTGCCTTGTACAATGCCCAAGGTTGAGGCTGACTCTTGACAGGGGAGTTTTATTGTTTGGGTGCCTTGTATGAAGCCCAAGGTTGAGGCTAACTGTTTTTGTTGGTTTTGACTCTACTGAGGAGGTTTTAAAAGACTGTTTTTCTTTGGAAGCTAACCCTTTCCAGGGATTTTGACTCAGCTGGTGAATTTGTCTGTTAAAAGACTGACTTTTGTCATGTTTTTTGGAGGCTGACCCTTTCCAGGGGTTTTGTTAAAATGAAGGAATGTGTGGAAGCTAACCCTTTCCAGGGATTTTGACTCTTTTAGACAGATGTTGGAGGCTAACCCTTTCCAGGGGTTTTATTGAAATGATGGATTGATTTTAATTGACTTTGGAGGCTAACCCTTTCCAGGGATTTTGTTAAAATGATTGATTTGGGTAGCACTCCATTAATTATTAAGGGATGAAAGGATTGGCAGAAAGATCATCTAGTGAGACTTCTTGTTTAAAGCCCAAGATGAAGGCTGACTCAATGCTGAGGGTGACCAAACATGGATCCTAGACTCTGCTAAGGAAGATTGATGAAGATAAGGGTGACAGAGACTGTCCATGTCTCTCATTCCAAAAAATGTACTCAATGTGAAATTGAGACAAACTTAGCTTGTTTAAAGTCTGGTTTAAATTGGAAGAAACTCACCAGGGTAGGCTAAAAGGTGACTAAAGACCTGTTCCTATGTTTATAAGAAACCTGATGGGTCCTTGTATACAAGCTCAAGAGGAAGCTGGAAATGCTTTTAAGAAGCCTGTGGGTCCTTGTACAAAGCCCAAGAGGAGGCTAACCGAGGGTCATCGAGGGTCCTTGTTATAGCACAAGAGAAAGCTTATGTGGTTCTGAACTTATTTTGGCTCTAAGCAAATGGGTAAGAGGTTTCACCGGGAATAATTCCTCTTTGGGTGGATGTGTCCTATTATTTGGATTCTAAGGTTTTTGCCAAGATGTTTCACCGGGAATAATTCATCTTGGTGGTTTGAACTACAGATCTCTAATTAGGAAAGAGCCTTCACCGGGAAGACATTCTCAATCCTAGGCCATATTCCTATAATATATATATAGTTTAACTGTCCTAAGGTTTATACTCAAACGCAGTTCTAAACTAATATATGCACAGTTTATATTTGACAGTAATTTAAACAAAGACTGTAAGTTGAAAGCTTGTAAAGCCTAACCTGGATGGAGTGGAGGCCATTGAAGAAGTATGTACAGAGCCTCAACAGTATTTTTGTTGTTTTGTTGAGAACAGTTGAATATATACATGATAAACAGTTAATGGTTTTTGAAAACAGAAGAAGTGAAGATGGACAAAGGTCACATAGGTATCTGAAGAGTTTCACCGGGAATAATGCCCTTCAAATACCAGAAGAATGTTTTGAAAATAGAAAGAAGATTTTGAAAATACGGTTTTGAAAACAAGCTAAGAAGAGAAGGTGTTTGGGACTTACACTCTATTAGAGGCCCAGTACTTTACAGTACTGGTTATAAAAACAGTTTGAAAATGATTTGGAATGATACAAGGTCTCGTTGTTTGAAAACCCTAATCTTTTGATTTATTCGGAGATTGGAAATAGCTTTGAAAATTGACAAAAGTCAACTTAATTAAAGTAAAAATAAAGATTTTTACTTAATTAAGACCTAAACAATTAGGGTTTTATCATAAACTTATTTATAAAATGATTAGGTTAAATCAAAGTGAATATATATATTTAAAGTATTTAAGAAAACACTTAAAAACATACTATTTTAAACCTAATTAAAATACATGAAATAAATAATATTTTTATGATTTTTTTGATTATTCACAAAATAGATATGTTAAATAAAGAGTGTGTGAAAAATGAAGTAAAAATAAATTAATTTGGTAGGTTAAATAATTTGTTAAAGTTGTGAAGAAATTAAATGGGAAAAGTGGTAAAAAAATATGGTTTTGTCACCTAGAGGGCTTGAACCCACGCCCTTGTGACCAACACACCAAAACCTGACCAACTGAGCTACGCGCTCAGTTTGTATAACATACGCAACGAATTAATTATATTTTAAAACGACCCAGGAGATTCAAATTTGCGCGCCACCATGGTCATCTTCTTCCTTGAGCTCGTGAGAATTCAAATTTCTAACTCTCTGGTTTCTCAACCAAATGGTATGATGTAAACATCAATTTTGCTTGTTTTTGGACGAGGAATATGGCCATGGGTTCAGAATTCATTTATTTTAAGTGTAACTAACAAATTTCAGTATGAACACGAAGAACACATAAACCCTAATTTTAAAATTAAATGATGCACAAGATGAATAAATGAATGATGATAGAGGGTTTTCAATCCTCTGATGATGCTGAACAAGATAGAATCGAGCTTTACCACAAAGAGTGCTTAAATTAAAGAGGTGAGGTTCAGAAACTTACCTCTGAAACTGAAGGTCGTGAGGATGATTGAGAGCACCTGGGCTTGAATGAATGATCTCAATAGCTTCCCTGAGACTCAATGATGCTAACTGGATGTTTATTATAGCCTGAATCCTTCTGAATTGCTCTATGGACCTCCCTCGATTTCAGCTTCAAGTGAACATGGAGGTTGTTGAATTTGGAGTTACAGATGAGCTGCAGCCATCTGGTTAGCTCCACTATGACCTGAGGAATGTGTCTGGATGATTGGCTTGGCTTGAAACCTTCTGAATCACTCCATGGACCTCCAACTGCAAATGCTCCAAAGTGAGAGCAACAATGGTGTTCCTCCACTTACAGAAGTGATCCAGGTGCTTGGATCACCTCAAATGACCTCCCTTGAGATGTTAGAATGCTCACTTCCCAAAGATAAGCTCTGGTTTGAAGAAATCGAATCTTCTTGCCAAAGAACTTTGAAAAACAATGAACAAGAGGAGAGAAAGAGAAAGCAAGTAATATGGTTGCTTTGGTGTGTTTTTGAATGAGGAATGCATCTGTATTTATAGGCAAATGGATCAGTATAGCTGCAGAGTAGTGAGCTTCCTTAGTGAAGTTGATTTGGTTTCTTAGCCATGAAGAAAGTTTGCAAATATCTCTTATGCAATGATGGGAATTTTGATTCCATTTGATCAATCCCCTAGCCCTCGATTTTGCTTGATCTTAGGGGACAATTCTGAGCCAGAAATGAGCTCTAATTGGTTGGTGAGAAGATTCCTTGGGTGATTCATCAATTTGCCATAAATTCACAAATGTAATCATTACATAATCACATGTTCTTGTTTTTAGAATCTTCTTCAATTCTTATGGCATGGTGAAAATGAATGCATGGCATGTTTGCAGATGTATTATGGGTCATGTAGCATATGTATTTGAGGTCATGTGCACAAAATTTCAAAGTTCCAAAATGATGCATGACCTATAATTTCACTTCATGAGGCCAACTTTGAACAAGCATAACTCTTAGCTCAAATTGAATTTTGAGAAGGTTGAACACAATTTGGAAAGCCCTAAACATCTACTTTAAATCATTAGTTTATGTCTTCTTCAGAATCCTTTGGGAAATTTGTGAAAAATGAGGCCAAAGTTGGAAGAAAACTAGGTTAAAACACTCAGAAAAATTTCTAAGTGTTTATGACCTAAACTTCAAAATTTCCAAAACTTCATAAATGGTTGATCTTTTGAAAAAAGTTCCCTTGTAAGATGTTGTTTTATTTGGCAAGATCTACAACTTTCATGTTGGAAGTTTTTTGAGTTGTGTAGGTGAAATTTTGAGTTCTCACCATGCCTTCAAAAACCCTAATTCCCGACTTTTTGCTCCTTGATGAATTTCTTTGAATTTCTTTGGTCAAATGACTTTAATATCCATATATTGATGATATTGATCTTTGAAAGTCATTTTTTGACCAAAAACCTTAAAAGTCAAAGGTGATCCCATACAGTTGACTTTTGCCTGACAAAGTGAATTTTTGGACTTTTGTGTAGAAACAAGATCTTTTCCTCAAATGAATGATGTAAATGGATTATATTGAGGTAGTAGAGACCCTTGAATCATGTCTTGAGTTTTGGATTCATGCCCTGATTAAAAAGTCAACTATCTTGGTGAATTAGGTCAAAACCCTAATTTGTCGACCATGTGAAAATAATGACTGTAGGCTTTGAACTGAGATGTAATGTCCAGTGGATCTTGTAATATGAGTTATTTGAAGATGATTGATGTCTTTGAATGACCCTCTGAGGTTTTTTAGGGTTTCCCAAATGTGATCCCTGATTTCAGTCCTCGATAGGCTCAGAACCCTAGCCTGGTGACCTGAGTAAACCTGTACTCAGATGACTGGATGTATAATCAATCATAGGTGTAATAATGAGGCTTTTGAGTCTTATGATTGTATTAGAGACTAATCCCTCTATTGATTGATCCTTTGCCTGAGTTTTCTTGTTTTTGAACACCCTCGATTGAATGTCAGGCTGCTCTGGGTACTTGCTTTGACTTGATGAAAATCCTGAAGATATGTCATCTCAGGGGGGTCAAAAATTAGGGTATGACAGATGCCCCTATTTAAGTTTCTTTTATCTGGAGGGAGAGAGATTGAGATCTCGATCTCTCCTGCGTAAAAGAGACTTAAATATCAAAGAATGCCCGAATTTTGGGCGCTCCTGAGATGTTGTAATTTGATAAAATCTTTGCATGATTTGATCCCGTTGTCGCACTTGGCGGGGGATGAGGAGACAAACTCCTGTAGAAATACTTGATGTGGATTCTGGAGAATGGATGGCAATGTAGGATGCGCAATCCATCTTCTTTAACTAAGTGTTGATACTTAGAAAAAGGTAAACAACCTCCTCTCGTTCCGGATGTCCAAATCTCGAATCTGGTCTCAGTTGCGTTTGGACGATATCTCAGATAAAGAGAAAATCTCCAAAGGTTTGTTTCCTCGTCAAACTTCTTACCAGCGCTTGGAGGTAAGATGCCATTTGACGGCTGTAAAGAAACTTCAAAGGTTTGTTTCCTCGCCAAACTTCTTATCAGCGCTTGGAGATAAGATGCCATTCGATGGTAGTAAAGAAACTTCAAAGGTTTGTTTCCTCGTCAAACTTCTTATCAGTGCTTGGAGATAAGATGCCATTTGACGGCTGTAAAGAAACTTCAAAGGTTTGTTTCCTCGTCAAACTTCTTATCAGTGCTTGGAGATAAGATGCCATTTGACGGCTGTAAAGAAACTTCAAAGGTTTGTTTCCTCGTCAAACTTCTTATCAGCGCTTGGAGATAAGATGCCATTTGACGGCTGTAAAGAAACTTCACCATCTTCCCTTTTGACTTGACGTCTTTGAAAGAATGTCATATGGCCTCATGATCTTTTGAGGGGCTAATGACTTTGTTTGAAGGCGGACGAAATGTTTTCGGGGTGAAAACTGCCATTCATCGACTGGTGCCTGGGGAATCAACGAACTATTTTCCTAAGAGGAAAACTGCCATTCATCGACTCTGTGCGGAGTTTAAACATCCCTGAAACAGACAAACTGTTTGAAGAAACTGCCATTTGTCGATCTCTTGAATATTTAGCAGACAAACTGTCTTTTCTTGGGAAAAGACTGCCATTTGCCAATTGCTTGGGGAGCAAACTGTCTTCTACTGGGAGAGACTGCCATTTGCTGACTTTGTGGTGATAGAAAGTGAGCAAACTGTCTTCTGATGAAAGAGACTGCCATTTGCTGATCTTGCTGGGGATCATGAACTATCTTCTGGACAAAGACTACCATTCACTGATTCTGTCGGGGAATCATTTGTCGATCTGCTGGAAGATTCTGAATTTTTCTTTGACAAGAAGTAGCATCACTTGACCCTGCTGGGGGAATACCAAACTTCTGGAAATTCCAAAATGTGAAGCAGACTATCTTATCTGAAGAAGACTGTCGAATGCCGCTCTGCAGGAGAATCTCGGCGGAGGGATTCCAAAAGTGAACAAACTATCTCTTTGAGGGAGACTACCATCTGTTGACTTGCTTGGGGAAATCTCTCTACATGGATTGTTGTCTTGAAGGAAAAAGTTTCTCCAGGACTTGCAGGGGAAACTTGAGTTCATGCCCTCATGACTCGGGCATTCTCACGATTAAAAGCCTAATTTGACTGTACAGTTGTGATGTAATGTATGCATGAATATTATGACAATTATAAAATGTGAAGTGAATGTGAATAGAATTGTCGCGGATGTAAAACCCTGATGATACGACTTGAATTCTTGTTGATCAGAAGATGTCCTCTTCTTGTAGTTCGAACTCTGTTGGGAATATCTGGTTATCAGTTGTCCGCTGTCCGAAGTGAGTAATATGAATTGAAGTAAAGACCCGTCATAGGGAGATATTCGCAAAGCGACCTCATGGGGAAATATTGGTTCCCGGAGTCTCAACCGTTCTTGGAGCAGCTGTTTGCATTCTTCCTATTGTTTGTAAACCTCAGAAAGAAATTTCACCTTTATTTTTGCAAGTAAATTCATTTTTATTTTTATGAAAACATTTGTTTCAAGAAATTGACTGTTTAAACTTAAAATGCATTCCAAGAAACTGAATAAGACTAGATTGCGAAGGAAAAGCACAAGGCTCAAATTATTATATATGGAATGGAAATCAGCCAAATGCTTGATTCCATGGAGTGTTTACAAAGTTGGAAATTGGTAATTTTTTGGGAAAAGGGCTACGATGAAACGTGACGACCGTTATCTTTCCCTTCCACTCCGAGTTGCGCTGTATTCGTGCTTCGTAGAAGATGACCTACTGCTGATGAACACTCCGCTATGGATTTTGAATGATCAAGTTTGTCCTGAACACAGTTACTTGCCATATATCCCTAACTTTTGCGTAAACTACCCCTTTCGGGTTTTAAGTTTACCGGGATTGATTACTTTTTTTTTTTTATGTCTCTAACTTTTGCCTGAATCGCCTTTTCGGGTTTTCGATTCACCGAGACGCTCTTTTTTGCCTAAGCCGCTCTTTGCGAGTTTTCAACTTAGCGAGCTGTTCTTTTAATTATTTAGGCGAAGTATTTCTTGACTGCGTCGACGTTCACAGGACGGGTGAATTCTTCTCCATCCATAGTCGTGAGTATTAAGGCTCCTCCTGAGAAAGCTCTCTTGACCACGTAGGGGCCGTCATAATTGGGAGTCCATTTCCCTCTTGAATCTGTGAGAAAAGATTGAATCTTTTTGAGTACAAGGTCACCTTCTTTGATTGTGCGAGGTCGAACCTTCTTGTCGAAAGCTTTTTTCATTCTTTGTTGATATAGCTGTCCGTGGCATAAAGCTGTCATGCGCTTTTCTTCGATTAAGTTCAATTCATCGAATCTGCTTTGACACCACTCGGCCTCTGTTAATTTTGCCTCCATCAAAACTCTCATTGATGGAATCTCAACCTCTATAGGTAGGACTGCCTCCATGCCATATACAAGGGAGAAAGGAGTTGCTCCAGTCGAAGTACGTACTGATGTACGGTAACCATGAAGAGCATACGGGAGCATTTCATGCCAATCTTTGTAAGTAATGACCATCTTCTGAATGATTTTCTTGATGTTTTTGTTAGCTGCTTCTACAGCTCCATTCATCTTTGGTCTGTAAGGAGATGAGTTGTGATGTTCGATCTTGAATTCTTCACAAAGCTCCTTCATCATTTTGTTATTCAAATTTGACCCATTGTCAGTGATTATCTTGCTAGGAATGCCGTAGCGACAGATGATGTGATTCTTGATAAACCTGACGACAACTTGTCTTGTAACGTTTGCATATGAAGCTGCTTCAACCCATTTGGTGAAATAGTCTATGGCTACCAAGATGAAGCGATGTCCGTTGGACGCTCTTGGTTCGATCATTCCAATCATGTCGATTCCCCACATGGAGAAAGGCCAAGGGGAAGAGAGTATGTTGAGAAGAGATGGTGGCACATGAATCCTATCGGCGTAGATCTGGCATTTGTAACACCTCTTTGCGTACTGGTAGCAATCTGACTCCATCGTCAGCCAATAATATCCTGCTCTCAGTATTTTCCTTGTCATGGTATGTCCATTGGTGTGAGTACCAAAGGAACCTTCATGTATTGCTCTCATGAGTATTTCTGCTTCTTTTCTGTCGACGCATCTGAGCAGAACCATGTCGAAGTTTCTCTTGTACAGAACATCTTCATTCAAGAAGAATCTACAAGCTAACTTTCTCAAAGTCTTTCTATCTTTCTTTGATGCCCCAAGAGGGTACTCTTGCTTTTGAAGAAAGTTCTTGATGTCGTGATACCACGGTTTGTCGTCGATGATTGCTTCTACTGTGAACACATGAGCGGGCCTATCCAGGCGCATAACATCGATCCGAGGAATGTCATTCCAATGATTTATCCTAATCATGGAAGAGAGTGTGGCTAATGCATCAGCCAAGTTGTTTTCTTCACGAGGAATGTGATGAAAATCTACCCTGTCGAAGAATGGTAACAATCTTCTCGCGTAGTCTTTGTAAGGAATTAGCCCTGGTTGGCGTGTTTCCCATTCTCCTTTGATTTGATTGATGACCAAAGCAGAATCTCCATATACATCCAAGTGTTTGATTCTTAGATCCATGGCTTCTTCGAGACCCATGATGCAAGCTTCATATTCGGCCTCATTGTTTGTGCATTTGAAAGTTAATCTGGCAGTAAATGGAATGTGGGTACCCTGAGGTGTAACAATGATTGCCCCAATTCCTCGTCCATAAGCATTGACAGCTCCGTCAAAGATTAAGCCCCACTGGGATCCTATCTCAGGTCCTTCGTCTGGTAGTGGCTCGTCGTAATCTTTCATTTTGAGGTACATGACGTCCTCGTCCGGAAAGTCGAAACTGGTTGATTCATGACCATTGAGTGGGTGGTGAGCCAGGTGCTCAGCTAGAATGCTTCCTTTCACGGCTTTCTGTGCGTGATACTCAATGTCGTATTCTGATAACAACATCTGCCAACGGGCAATTCTCCCAGTTAAAGCAGGCTTCTCAAATATGTACTTGATTGGATCCATATGAGAGATCAAGCAAGTAGTATGTCGAATCATGTACTGGCGGAGACGCTTGGCAGCCCAGGCCAAAGCACAACACGTCTTCTCGAGCATGGAGTAGCGGGATTCACAGTCAGTGAATTTCTTGCTCAGGTAGTAAATGGCATGCTCTTTTCTCTTTGTCTCGTCTTGCTGTCCAAGGACACAACCCATGGAATCTTCTAAGACGGTTAAGTACATTATCAAAGGTCTTCCTTCCACTGGAGGAGACAAGATGGGTGGCTCGAGCAGATATTCCTTAATGCTATCGAACGCTTTCTGACAATCGTCTGTCCAGACGCAGCTTTGATTTTTCCGTAGAAGTTTGAAAATAGGAGCGCAAGTTGCAGTCATGAGATATATGAATCTCGAGATGTAATTCAGACGTCCAAGAAATCCTCTAACTTGTTTCTCGGTTCTGGGTGAAGGCATTTCTTGAATTGCCTTGACTTTGTCTGGATCTACTTCAATTCCTCGTTTGCTGACGATGAAACCAAGGAGTTTTCCCGAGTAGACACCAAAGGTACACTTGTTGGGGTTCAGGCGAAGCTGAAACTTCCGTAAGCGTTGAAATAACTTTGTCAGATTCTGTATGTGATCTTCTTCATTTTCTGATTTGGCAATCATGTCATCCACATAGACTTCCACTTCCTTATGCATCATGTCGTGGAAAAGCGTAGTCATAGCTCTTTGATAAGTTTCCCCTGCGTTCTTTAGTCCAAAAGGCATAACACGGTAGCAGAACGTGCCCCAGGGGGTGATGAAAGCTGTTTTTTCCATGTCTTCAGGTGCCATTTTGATTTGGTTGTATCCTGAAAATCCGTCCATGAACGAGAAAACTTTGGATTTTGCTGTACTGTCTACCAACATATCAATATGTGGTAAAGGAAAATCATCCTTAGGGCTAGCTTTGTTCAAATCTCTGTAGTCGACGCACATACGGACCTTTCCGTCTTTCTTAGGAACGGGAACAATGTTAGCTAACCACTGAGGGTATTCTGAAGTGACGAGGAAACCTGCGCTGATCTGCTTTTGAACTTCCTCCTTGATTTTCATGGCCATCTCCGGATGAGTTCTTCTTAATTTTTGCTTGACCGGAGGGCATTCTGCTTTTAACGGCAAGTGATGCTCCACTATACTGGTATCCAACCCTGGCATATCTTGATAAGACCAAGCGAAGACATCTGAGAATTCTTTGAGTAGCTGTATCAAACTCTCTCTGATCTCTGAACTGAGCGAAGCTCCAATCTTAACCTCTCTTCTGTTTCCATCGGAACCAAGGTTAATGATCTCTAGAGGCTCATTGTATGGCTGAATGGCCTCTTCCTTTTGTTGAAGTAACCGTGAAATTTCCTTTGATATTTCTTCGTCTTCTTCTTCCTCTGCCTCGAATACAGGAAACTCAAAGCTTGGAGAAGTCATACGGTCGCACGTTTCAACGGGGTATTTTATGATTAATCTGCATATGTGTGATAAGTTTTATTTAGACAACGAGGGAAGACTCGGTGTATGCAGTTAATAATTTTGATGTTTTTTAGGGTGTTTTTTAGGATTACCAATTTCCGAAAAAAGAAAAGGAAAAAACTAAACGAAGGAACAGAATGACATTTTTATTTATGGACAGTCATTTCTTGAAACAAAGACCCTATAAAACAAAACTCTATTGCTTTGGGCGAAGCAAAGAGGGACATTTAACTAAGAAATAGTAAAATGCAAAGCCCTATGAAACATCTCTTCACCCTGGGCTATGGTGAGAGGACAAAATAACGGTGAAAGTTCCTACTTAGGAGTGCGAACAACAGTTGAAACTTCAACAGCTGTCCAGTAGTGGCGAACCCCATTGTGCACTAAGTAATCTGGAACCTTAGGCTTAAGCTGGCCTGTGGTAGGTCTTGATTTACCAACCACTGTTTTTGCAACACTCAGACGATCTTCTTCTACTTCAGCAGACTGAGCGGTGTGAGCATACCCCTTTCCAAGTGGAGTATGTCGAACTTTCTTTTGAGGAAACTTCCAATCTTCTGAATGGAGAGACTCGTTGTCGGAGACACTTTCGAGATCATCCTCTTCTGTATTTTGGTCTTGCTCTTCTCCCAAGATGGCATTGACTAGATATGTGAACTCTAAATCCTTAGCCTCGGAAGGTGACTTGGGGATATAGTCCTCAATGATGACCTCACCAGTAGATGATGATGAATAGCAAGGGTTATACATCTCTTTTGGCTGAGAGAGGTACTCAAAATCACTGTTCCATCCAGTTGGAACAATATCTTCAAGAGAGATTCTTGAACTTTCAGGAGCGGAGTATTTCACCATGTAGTCGAATTTTCCGCTTGGTTCTCCTAATGTATCCCAAGTCTCTTCGGGGATAGGAGGAACTTCTTCTGATGAACCATGACTTCTGGTGGTGAAGCTGTCAGTAACTTCATCACTGCTTGGTTGAGTCTTACTTTTAGATCCTTTAGTCGGATAACAGCAAGGTGGATCAGACTCTGGTAGGGAGATATATCCTGCTTTGTTAAGATAGGATAACCACTCCTCTTCGTCGGTGTTTTCCAAACCGATGGTATTGACTGTTTGTTGAACAGGTTGAAGAAAACCTCCACTGCAGAAAGTTTCTTGAATCGGGAGAACTACCTCAATTCCTGGGATAGTTTTTGATGATGTTGGAAAGAATCCAATTCCCGTTCTGTTCTTGTTGTTGGTAGGAATATTAATGTGCCCCCAACCACTGGTAGTGCCATCCTTTACAACTTGGATTGCATCTTTGTATGAAGAAATAGACGCTGCTTTCTCCTTTCCTTTGTCCAAGGAAAGTGCTTTAGTTCCAACAACTTCTTTTGGTTCTATGTCGGAGAATGATGACAGGTTGCTGACGATCAGAGCTCGTTCTCCACATACAGTTACCAATTTGTCATTTCTTATGAACTTCAGTTTCTGATGAAGTGTTGAAGTAATTGCCCCAGCCTCATGAATCCATGGGCGACCTAGCAAACAACTGTATTGTGCTGGAATGTCCATAACTTGGAAAGTGATTTTGAACGTCTGAGGTCCAATAGTTATGGGAAGATCTACTTCTCCGAAAACTGACTTTCTTGATCCATCAAATGCTTTGACGATGACATGACTTTTTTTTAGAGGGTAATCTTCGAAAGATAATCTTGATAATGTTGATTTAGGCATGACGTTGAGAGAGGATCCATTGTCTATTAGGACTCCTGTGAGTGTATCACCCATGCAGCCAACTGAGATGTGGAGTGGAAGATTGTGGTCTACCCCTTCTTCAGGAAGATCTTCGTCACAGAAACTTAGGCTAGTTCCCGCAGAGATGTTGGCAACGATGTTGTTAAATTGGCTTATAGTAACGCCAGGTTCTACAAAAGCTTGTTCCAAAACTTTCTGTAGAGCTGCCCTATGAGCTTCCGAACTCAATAGCAGGGAAAGAACAGAAATCCTAGACGGAGTATGTAGTAACTGGTCTACAATGTTGTATTCACTCCTCTGGATTAACTTCAAGATCTCGTCATTTTCTTTCGCTTGAACAGCATTGGTCGGAAGATTGTCTTGCCTATGTGGTACTTCCTCCGAAGGTTTCTCCACATTTTCCGTTGTTCTGTTGAAGACTCGTCCACTTCTAGTGACTCGACTAACATCAGCAATGTTGACAACAGACGGTAATGGTATTTCCTTGCCATTTTCAATGAATGTAGCGTTGTACTTGTATGGTATAGCCTTGCTGGACTCATACGGTACAGGACCTGGTAAGTAGATGACTAGCGGTGCAACTGCTGTTTTCCTGCTATCATACTTAACTTGCATAGGTTCAACTTGATTAATTTGAGGAGATACGGTAAAGACTTCATCATCTTCTCTGTTGGCAAGAACAGTAATGGTATTGTCATCCATCAGCTTTTGAATATCGTTGCGAACACGTAAACATCCTCGTGAATTTCTTCGACAGATTTTGCATCTACTGTAAGCGTGGAAATCTGTTCCAAAGTAGGCAAGTCCATTTAAAGTTTTGTGGAACCTGACTACCGATCCTTCAAGGTCTTCAACTTTGTAGATTTTGTATTCTCCTGGACATCCTTGAACCATGTTGATGTCATGTTCAGTTCTGACTCGGATATGTTGAATCCATCCTAAGTCCATTTGTTCTTGTAATGCAGCTTGAACTACGGCACATCCTTGAGTATTCCTTGGACAAATTTCACATGTGAAGTAGTTGTGAGGTGGTACATGACCATACCCAGCTTGTTTAGCGTGCATCTTGACAAGATTTTCCCCTATCTGACGAATGTCGTAGATTTGAATGACGTTGGGGTGTTGATTTACCAGATTTACTGAAGCTTCTTTATGTTGCGGCAAAGGATTTGCTTGGACGTTTGGATTAGTATCTTTGAAGGATAACATTCCGCTCTTCACTAATCGTTGGACGTCAATCTTGAAAGAGAAACAGTTCTCAATATTGTGACCTGGTGCCCCCTGATGATAGGGACAAGATTGGTCAGCCTTATACCATGGTGAGGAACTGTTTGTAGGATTTGGAGGACTCCTTGTCTGAATGAGTCCTTTTGCCAGTAATGTTGGAAACAATTCTGCATACGGCATTGGTACGGGGTCAAAGGCAGGATACCTTGGAGCCCGATTGTTGTAATTTGGAGGTCGAACCTGCTGCTGAGGTTGCTGCGACCTTTGTTGAGTTTGTTGTTGCGAAACCTGGGGTTGATAAGCTAGCGCCGAGTTAACAACCGGAGTTATTGTTGCAACTTGAGGTTGGAATTTCTTCTTAATTTTGTGCAAGACATTGCTGACATCTTGATCCTTTTTCTTCTGGAAAGAACTTCCATACTTCCTTGGACCAACAGAAGATTCTGGTTCTTTGTTCAAGCGTCCTTCTCGAACTGCTTCTTCTAAACGTACACCCATGTTTACCATCTCAGTAAAATCACTTGGTGCACTTGCAACCATTCGTCCGTAGTAAAATGGACTCAAAGTTTTGAGATAGATTTTTGTCATTTCTTTCTCTTCAAGTGGTGGACAAATTTGAGCAGCAACTTCACGCCATCTCTGAGCGTATTCCTTGAAGCTTTCTCTATCCTTTTGAGTCATGGCCCGGAGTTGATCTCTGTCGGGAGCCATATCCAGATTGTACTTATACTGTTTGACGAAGGCCTCTCCGAGGTCTCGAAAAGTACGAATCTCTGAACTGTCCAAGTTCATGTACCATTTGAGTGCAGCACCAGTCAGGCTGTCTTGAAAATAATGAATGAGCAATTGTTGATTATCAGTCTGAGTTGACATTCTTCGAGCGTACATCACAAGATGACTTTGTGGGCATGAATTCCCTTTATACTTCTCGAATTCTGGTACTTTGAATTTGTGAGGAATCTTAACATTTGGAACCAGACAGAGGTCTGCAGCATTCTTTCCAAATAGATCTTGTCCTCGGAGAGTCTTGAGTTCCTTCTGCATTTGCAGAAACTGTTCTTGGAACTCGTCCAATCTTTCATACACGCCAGCATCCTCACTTGGAGCGTGATGATATACTTGTCCGCCCTGCGGGGGAAAAGTATGCATAATGGGCTGTGGAGAAGTCATGACAGCAGATCTTGGAATCTCAGCATTCTGTTGTGCGAAACCCATTGCCGTTGCTCTTGGAACTTCAATTTCCAGAGGTTTGTAACCCTCCGGTGGACGCATATCCATGGTGACTTTTGGAGCTTCAGAAGCTGGAGGTATGTACCCTTCTGGAGTAAAGTTATACGGCATGCCCCAAGGTCGATCAGGCGGCATGGTATACTGAGGAATAGGAGTAGAAACAATCTCGGAAACCACAGTCCTTTGTGGTTCTTCTGGCGTTGGTCGATTCTGCGCAACTACCAGGGCTTCTACCATACTATTGAGCCTTTCAACAGTACCTTTGAGAGTATTAATCTCTTCCCTGAGTTCTTCATTCTCTTGCTCAAAGTCTTCCATTCTTTTCTTGCGACTTGAACGAGTGTTGTATGGATGAGACAGCTTGAAAGTCTTGGTTCACCTCCTTCTCCTCCTCTCTTTCTGGAGAAAGGAAAGTGACTATTAGTTCCGCGACAATTCTCGTGTCAGTGCGTACGACTAAAGCGATGTATGATATGCAATTAAGTTAATTATTTTTTCAAGGAAACACCATAATTACGTTATGAAACATCACACTTTTATTAATTAAGCGAAAACGCCGTTTTTTTACACACTTTGAAAATGGAAATACAGAGAAACTGAGAGAAAGGACTCTAAAACTTTGATGATGAGCCGACTTCACGTTCTAACATCTTCTTCTGTTTCTTGAGCTGAGCGTTCTCTGACGTGAGCTGATCGATGATCCAGGAAGCAGGAGGGATATGATGAGAAAGTGACGTTTGTGTCACTTGTCGATCGAGTATTTCAAGTAACTCATCCTTCCTTCTTAGGATGTTTTGAATTTCAACATTTTCCGTGTTGACAATTCGGTACTTGTTCCTCCAAGCATTCCTTTCTTGGCATACCTTGTTTAATGCCGCTTGCAGTTTTTCAACATCGGTGGAGAAAAGGTAAATTGGTTCCCTTAGGGGAATAGGTTCTTGATGTCGATATGGCATCCTGAGCTTGAATGCTCTGACGCGTACCCATTGAAGGTAAGGATCCAGGGAGATGCAAAAATGTTTTCCTAACAATCTTCTCCCTTTACTGTGAACAAGACGCCAGGCTTGGACAATTTCCTTCTTCAGCATGTTGCCATGATCGTCGATGTTCTTAAAGAACAGACCTTCCAATTGGATGTTACTTGGAATGTTTTTCATAGGATAGCCGTATTGACGATGGGCTAAAGCTGGATTGTAACTGATTCCTCCCTTAGTTCCAATAAGGGGTACGTTGGGAAAACTTCCGCAACTGAAGATGATCTTAGTTTCGTCGTTGTCAGGACTACACCAATCAATGTCTGTATGAGTGAGAGACATGATTTTCTGTGACCAGTAAAGGCCATCCCTCATGTTCCAGAAAGTGCTAGACTTTGGCAGGTGCGAAACGAACCATTCGTATAACAACGGTACGCAGCATGTGATTAATCCTCCTCGCTGCAGGTTTCTTGAATGCACAGAGTGATAGGCATCCGCAAGCAAGGTTGGAACTGGATTTCCAATTAAGAAGATCTTAATTGCGTTGATGTCGACGAAATCGTTAATGTTAGGGAACAAAAACAATCCGTAGATAAGCAAAGCCAAGACTTCCTCAAAAGCGCTCATATCTTGGATGCTGACGAAGTACCGAGCTTGATCAAACAGGAATTTGGAGGGCAATCCTTGAATTCCTCCTCTACTCACCATATGAGTTCTGATGTCGACTACGTTCAAAGGAGTAGTTGCAGCAATGATAACGTCGTCAGGATTCTTTTCCAAACCGGAGTACGGATCTTGCGCGTACACGGGTATTCCAATCAAATGAGAGTACTCCTCCAACGTAGGCATGAGCTGATAATCTGGAAAGGTGAAGCAGTGATACGTTGGATCGTAAAACTGTACCAAGGTGGGAAGAATCCCATCCACAGTGTTGGTATTGAGCAAAGGCAGAAGTTTTCCATACTTCTCCTTGAAAGCCTGGGGGTTGACCACCAGTTTTCCGAGTTTTCCCAGTTCCTCGACCTGGGGAATCTTGAAGGTGTATTTCCTAGCTCTCTTTCTCCCATAATCCATGGTATAGATCCTTAAGTCCTTTCTCCGTTTCTCTCTTTCTATGAAGTTCAAAACGTTCGTTATTTAGTTTCCTTGAAAAACGACTCGAAAAAGACTCTTTTTGTTTTTAGTTGTTTATTAATGAATGATGCATGAATGTATGAATGCACACACAAGAATTTTAAACAAACATGGCGTTGAAGGGTATAGTGGTTATGAAGTCAAAACGCAGTCTCCCGCCCCAATGGTAAACTAAGGTTAAGGATTTTTGTACCTGTAGAACGGGTTCTAAGGGTCTCAGAGTTTTTGCTCAACCTTAAAGATACGTTGATTGGTATCTATAAGAGAGTTTTCTCTGAGTGTAGTATCTGCGTGACAATTACTTCCGTAATCACCGCTCTACGTCCTAAAAAGGCTTTAAGTGGGGTTAATGTGTTTCTAGGTCCTCCTGGTACAAATCAGTCTCGGAATGCAGTGGCGCAGTTAATCACAACCAGCCAGGCAAATCCCAAGAGTAGACTTGGAAACCAAGATTAGAGGGCCTTCACCGGGAAGACATCCTCCATCCTATCTTATGTTGCACTCAAATCCGGGTATAGGATTTCTCACCACAAGGGGGAATCAAGCCCTTTCCCGATACAGAATAAACAAAGTAAACAAATATATATGCAACAATCACATGAAATGACACAGAGGTTAGGCAGGACCTCTCTTGTTTGAGGGGGAATTTGGCATCCCTAATTCCTCATTGGGGCTGGACCAGCAACAGGTCAACCATTGGTTTGGATGAAAAACCAAGGTTTTTAACACTTATATCCCCAGCAGAGTCGCCATTTTTCTGTGGTGGTCGTTTTCTTTACCTCCCCGTTTCACTTGGGAGGACGGCACGCTAAACCCTTCACGCGAAATTTGGAAGGAGGATGCGCCCGTGGTGGGATGAATTTTATTTCAGTTCTTCCTACGATATCACACGAACTTTCTTATTTGTCCTACGAGTAGGAAAGGGAAAAAAAGATCTCAACTAAACCCTAGGAGTTTGCTAAGTGTGGGGATTTACACCTAGACTAGAAATTCTGGAGTCCGGGGGGTCGGTTATACATAGGGAAGTGTTTAAACACCCTACATATCTGTAGTACTCTACAGGAACCTTCTCTGTGTCATTGTGATTGTGTTTGCTGCTAATGATTGGGAAAGTTTCTCCTTTGTGTTAGGAGAAGGAATTGAATTGATTTAAAGAAAGACAGACAGATAGACAGACTGACTATTTTTGGTATTTTATTAGCTCGCTGAGATTCCTTGTGAACCTCATGCCTACATATCCCTAGTGGAAGTCAGAGCTTAATGTAGTTCGGGGAACTAACTAGGGAAATTAATTGTTTTTGGTGCCTTGCTTGAAGCTCAAGGTTGAAGCTTGGAATTAAATCTCTGTCTACAGTAAAGAGACATGAAATTATCTCTACAGAGAGGTATTTGTACTATTCTACCACAAACATTTAAAGGGAGTGACAGAATAACTGAATTCATTTCATTCAAGAGGGGGACCTTACTTGTGTGTGCAAGTATGCCAGTCAGATGCCTCTTAAATGAAAGAAAGATGCTCGTCCAAATTAGGGAAAGTGTACAAGTCTGGGGATGTGCCAGAGCATGTCTTTCAGAGTCCTAAATGGGAGACTTTGATTGAAATTGAAATTGAAATGTTTGTTTGTTTGAATGTGGTAGAGTAGTAAAAATATCTCTCTATAGAGATAAGCTATGTCTATCTACTGTATAAAAGATTTGACTTTAGCTGGCTTGTATGAGGCCCAAGCTTGAGGCTTTTTGATTGATTAATTAATTATTGACTCTGGGAGATGACTCCACTAGGGATTAATTACAGGGTATTTTTGTGTTCTGTACAAAGCCCAGAATTGAGGCTGACTCTACTTAAGGAGACTCTATTTGTGTGCCTTGTACAAAGCCCAAGGTTGTGGCTAACTGTTGAGGATAATTGAATGAATGACTCTATTTTATATGCCTTGTACAAAGCCCAAGGTTGTGGCTGACTGTAGCTAGGAAAAAAATACTATTTTCTGCCTTGTACAAAGCCCAAGGTTGTGGCGGACTCTTAAATGAATTAAGTATGGATGACTGTATGGGGAAAGATCCTAAGTGTTAGGAATCTTTGACACATGAAAGATATGGTTTATCTGCCTTGTACAAAGCCCAAGGTTGTGGCTACTGAGTGATGAAGGACTCACTGGGGAGACTCTATTATCTGCCTTGTACAATGCCCAAGGTTGAGGCTGACTCTTGACAGGGGAGTTTTATTGTTTGGGTGCCTTGTATGAAGCCCAAGGTTGAGGCTAACTGTTTTTGTTGGTTTTGACTCTACTGAGGAGGTTTTAAAAGACTGTTTTTCTTTGGAAGCTAACCCTTTCCAGGGATTTTGACTCAGCTGGTGAATTTGTCTGTTAAAAGACTGACTTTTGTCATGTTTTTTGGAGGCTGACCCTTTCCAGGGGTTTTGTTAAAATGAAGGAATGTGTGGAAGCTAACCCTTTCCAGGGATTTTGACTCTTTTAGACAGATGTTGGAGGCTAACCCTTTCCAGGGGTTTTATTGAAATGATGGATTGATTTTAATTGACTTTGGAGGCTAACCCTTTCCAGGGATTTTGTTAAAATGATTGATTTGGGTAGCACTCCATTAATTATTAAGGGATGAAAGGATTGGCAGAAAGATCATCTAGTGAGACTTCTTGTTTAAAGCCCAAGATGAAGGCTGACTCAATGCTGAGGGTGACCAAACATGGATCCTAGACTCTGCTAAGGAAGATTGATGAAGATAAGGGTGACAGAGACTGTCCATGTCTCTCATTCCAAAAAATGTACTCAATGTGAAATTGAGACAAACTTAGCTTGTTTAAAGTCTGGTTTAAATTGGAAGAAACTCACCAGGGTAGGCTAAAAGGTGACTAAAGACCTGTTCCTATGTTTATAAGAAACCTGATGGGTCCTTGTATACAAGCTCAAGAGGAAGCTGGAAATGCTTTTAAGAAGCCTGTGGGTCCTTGTACAAAGCCCAAGAGGAGGCTAACCGAGGGTCATCGAGGGTCCTTGTTATAGCACAAGAGAAAGCTTATGTGGTTCTGAACTTATTTTGGCTCTAAGCAAATGGGTAAGAGGTTTCACCGGGAATAATTCCTCTTTGGGTGGATGTGTCCTATTATTTGGATTCTAAGGTTTTTGCCAAGATGTTTCACCGGGAATAATTCATCTTGGTGGTTTGAACTACAGATCTCTAATTAGGAAAGAGCCTTCACCGGGAAGACATTCTCAATCCTAGGCCATATTCCTATAATATATATATAGTTTAACTGTCCTAAGGTTTATACTCAAACGCAGTTCTAAACTAATATATGCACAGTTTATATTTGACAGTAATTTAAACAAAGACTGTAAGTTGAAAGCTTGTAAAGCCTAACCTGGATGGAGTGGAGGCCATTGAAGAAGTATGTACAGAGCCTCAACAGTATTTTTGTTGTTTTGTTGAGAACAGTTGAATATATACATGATAAACAGTTAATGGTTTTTGAAAACAGAAGAAGTGAAGATGGACAAAGGTCACATAGGTATCTGAAGAGTTTCACCGGGAATAATGCCCTTCAAATACCAGAAGAATGTTTTGAAAATAGAAAGAAGATTTTGAAAATACGGTTTTGAAAACAAGCTAAGAAGAGAAGGTGTTTGGGACTTACACTCTATTAGAGGCCTAGTACTTTACAGTACTGGTTATAAAAACAGTTTGAAAATGATTTGGAATGATACAAGGTCTCGTTGTTTGAAAACCCTAATCTTTTGATTTATTCGGAGATTGGAAATAGCTTTGAAAATTGACAAAAGTCAACTTAATTAAAGTAAAAATAAAGATTTTTACTTAATTAAGACCTAAACAATTAGGGTTTTATCATAAACTTATTTATAAAATGATTAGGTTAAATCAAAGTGAATATATATATTTAAAGTATTTAAGAAAACACTTAAAAACATACTATTTTAAACCTAATTAAAATACATGAAATAAATAATATTTTTATGATTTTTTTGATTATTCACAAAATAGATATGTTAAATAAAGAGTGTGTGAAAAATGAAGTAAAAATAAATTAATTTGGTAGGTTAAATAATTTGTTAAAGTTGTGAAGAAATTAAATGGGAAAAGTGGTAAAAAAATATGGTTTTGTCACCTAGAGGGCTTGAACCCACGCCCTTGTGACCAACACACCAAAACCTGACCAACTGAGCTACGCGCTCAGTTTGTATAACATACGCAACGAATTAATTATATTTTAAAACGACCCAGGAGATTCAAATTTGCGCGCCACCATGGTCATCTTCTTCCTTGAGCTCGTGAGAATTCAAATTTCTAACTCTCTGGTTTCTCAACCAAATGGTATGATGTAAACATCAATTTTGCTTGTTTTTGGACGAGGAATATGGCCATGGGTTCAGAATTCATTTATTTTAAGTGTAACTAACAAATTTCAGTATGAACACGAAGAACACATAAACCCTAATTTTAAAATTAAATGATGCACAAGATGAATAAATGAATGATGATAGAGGGTTTTCAATCCTCTGATGATGCTGAACAAGATAGAATCGAGCTTTACCACAAAGAGTGCTTAAATTAAAGAGGTGAGGTTCAGAAACTTACCTCTGAAACTGAAGGTCGTGAGGATGATTGAGAGCACCTGGGCTTGAATGAATGATCTCAATAGCTTCCCTGAGACTCAATGATGCTAACTGGATGTTTATTATAGCCTGAATCCTTCTGAATTGCTCTATGGACCTCCCTCGATTTCAGCTTCAAGTGAACATGGAGGTTGTTGAATTTGGAGTTACAGATGAGCTGCAGCCATCTGGTTAGCTCCACTATGACCTGAGGAATGTGTCTGGATGATTGGCTTGGCTTGAAACCTTCTGAATCACTCCATGGACCTCCAACTGCAAATGCTCCAAAGTGAGAGCAACAATGGTGTTCCTCCACTTACAGAAGTGATCCAGGTGCTTGGATCACCTCAAATGACCTCCCTTGAGATGTTAGAATGCTCACTTCCCAAAGATAAGCTCTGGTTTGAAGAAATCGAATCTTCTTGCCAAAGAACTTTGAAAAACAATGAACAAGAGGAGAGAAAGAGAAAGCAAGTAATATGGTTGCTTTGGTGTGTTTTTGAATGAGGAATGCATCTGTATTTATAGGCAAATGGATCAGTATAGCTGCAGAGTAGTGAGCTTCCTTAGTGAAGTTGATTTGGTTTCTTAGCCATGAAGAAAGTTTGCAAATATCTCTTATGCAATGATGGGAATTTTGATTCCATTTGATCAATCCCCTAGCCATCGATTTTGCTTGATCTTAGGGGACAATTCTGAGCCAGAAATGAGCTCTAATTGGTTGGTGAGAAGATTCCTTGGGTGATTCATCAATTTGCCATAAATTCACAAATGTAATCATTACATAATCACATGTTCTTGTTTTTAGAATCTTCTTCAATTCTTATGGCATGGTGAAAATGAATGCATGGCATGTTTGCAGATGTATTATGGGTCATGTAGCATATGTATTTGAGGTCATGTGCACAAAATTTCAAAGTTCCAAAATGATGCATGACCTATAATTTCACTTCATGAGGCCAACTTTGAACAAGCATAACTCTTAGCTCAAATTGAATTTTGAGAAGGTTGAACACAATTTGGAAAGCCCTAAACATCTACTTTAAATCATTAGTTTATGTCTTCTTCAGAATCCTTTGGGAAATTTGTGAAAAATGAGGCCAAAGTTGGAAGAAAACTAGGTTAAAACACTTAGAAAAATTTCTAAGTGTTTATGACCTAAACTTCAAAATTTCCAAAACTTCATAAATGGTTGATCTTTTGAAAAAAGTTCCCTTGTAAGATGTTGTTTTATTTGGCAAGATCTACAACTTTCATGTTGGAAGTTTTTTGAGTTGTGTAGGTGAAATTTTGAGTTCTCACCATGCCTTCAAAAACCCTAATTCCCGACTTTTTGCTCCTTGATGAATTTCTTTGAATTTCTTTGGTCAAATGACTTTAATATCCATATATTGATGATATTGATCTTTGAAAGTCATTTTTTGACCAAAAACCTTAAAAGTCAAAGGTGATCCCATACAGTTGACTTTTGCCTGACAAAGTGAATTTTTGGACTTTTGTGTAGAAACAAGATCTTTTCCTCAAATGAATGATGTAAATGGATTATATTGAGGTAGTAGAGACCCTTGAATCATGTCTTGAGTTTTGGATTCATGCCCTGATTAAAAAGTCAACTATCTTGGTGAATTAGGTCAAAACCCTAATTTGTCGACCATGTGAAAATAATGACTGTAGGCTTTGAACTGAGATGTAATGTCCAGTGGATCTTGTAATATGAGTTATTTGAAGATGATTGATGTCTTTGAATGACCCTCTGAGGTTTTTTAGGGTTTCCCAAATGTGATCCCTGATTTCAGTCCTCGATAGGCTCAGAACCCTAGCCTGGTGACCTGAGTAAACCTGTACTCAGATGACTGGATGTCTAATCAATCATAGGTGTAATAATGAGGCTTTTGAGTCTTATGATTGTATTAGAGACTAATCCCTCTATTGATTGATCCTTTGCCTGAGTTTTCTTGTTTTTGAACACCCTCGATTGAATGTCAGGCTGCTCTGGGTACTTGCTTTGACTTGATGAAAATCCTGAAGATATGTCATCTCAGGGGGGTCAAAAATTAGGGTATGACATGAAGCTCTTGGCTTTTCTCCTTAAGATCGAAGCGTAGTTGACTTTTTTCGTTGGAAAGTCGATGTATGTCAAGCTCTAATTTTTCCTTTTCCTTACGGGACGCCTCTAGGGCAGCCTTGATTCCTTCTATCTCTTCGATGGATAGAGAAATAGGATTAGGAGAATCGGGCTTGTATGCGGGATCCACAACAAAAGGTAGTAAAATCTTTCCAACTCTCTCTTGAACCCATCTAGTGTAAGGTTCCTTAGCAACAATATTCTTCGGCCCATAGTTCTTTGTTTGAACATGCTTCCAAGCTTGAATTATTTTCTTTAATGTCCTTGGTTCTCCTTTCCCATTGTCATGCAAAATTAATCCTTCCACTTGTTGATCGGAAGGCTCACAATCCATAGAATGACCCAATTGGCGCAATGCAAGCACGGGATTATAATTAATGCAACCCAAAGTTCCCATTAAAGGCACATTATTAAATTCTCCACATTTATAGATAATTCTTTCAGAATTTAATTTCCTTGCAAACCAAAAGATGGAATCCGCATTGAGAGCTCTTAGCTTTTGAGACCATTCATGCCTAGTCAAATCTTTGATTAAATAGCTAGCCTTGTAAAGATGAGAAGTCAACCAAGAGTACAACAAATAAAGACAACAAGATATCGCTCCCCTTTTCTTTTCATACCGATCATGGATAGTATAGTAAATGTTAGCAAGAATAGTAGGGGTTGGATCCTCATTCGAATTTCTGAAGGAGGTGAAGACATGGATAGCAGCATCATCAACATATTCCGCCTTATTAGGCAATAAAACAACACCAAAAATTAAAAGAGCTAAAAAAATGTCCACAAATGTCCCATTGTTTCTTTTGAGCATAAGACATAGCTTGAGCTTCTAAATAAGTTCTTTTAATTCCTTGTATTCCTCCATCGGTTTTGTGATTAGCTTCTAAATCCGCAACGGGCACTTCCAAAGCTTTGGCTAAATCAGACATTTCAGCCCTTTTTCCAGCACCTGTATAAAATACTTTTTTAATTCTTGAAAACCCAAGCATAGCATCCATCTCCTCCAAAGTAGGAGTCAACTGAAAATCCTAAAAAGTGAAACATCTGAGCGGCGGATCATAAAACTGGATCAAAGCGGTGATTGCTTCTTCTTGAACCTTAACCTTGAGCAAGTCCAAAATATCTCCATAACGGCCTTCAAACCTGTTCAAAGCAGTTGATGACATCTTATCCCTTATATTTCTCAATTTCTTGATGTCAGGTACTGAGACGGTGAGGTGGACAATAGGCTTCTTAGCATTCATTTTTCCTGAATTTTCACCAAAAAGAATTATTATTATTTTTTTTATTCTTCTTTTTTCCTCTTTTTTTTTCACCTGTGGATAAGACATGATAAAAATATGCATATGATGTATGATGCATGCAAATAATTATACAAAAGAAAAAACACAATATTATAATAATAATAAGCACATATTCAGCATATAATCACATAGGCCCTAAGTTCATAGGTTCGACGTAACGGCTCGGGAGCCTACCCTTCCCATGGGAAAGTTCTAGAAGGTCTCATGGGATCATTCGTAGCCGCCGAGACTTTTTGTCTCTTTGGATTTTAGAACAACTCATTGGTCCATGAGGTTCGAATTTTAGGGGTTGGTTCCCAGAGAGATCAGCTAACTACCCAGTCCACCCCTCAACAAGGTCGAGCCTCGTATCAGAACTTTCCGAATATTTAACCCACTCTGAGTGGAATTATAATAAGACTCGTAGGCGATGTAATTCCCCTCTGGTCATTATTATAATCCCCACGCTTAGGCTTAACAGCAGTAAAATATACCCAATAATGCAAATTATATAACAATTAACATTTAATGCAAATATGGCAAATAAATATTTAATAAAAAACAATAAATAAATAAATAATTAAAAATCATTATTAAAAAGATAAACCTTCCCCCAAACCCTAAACGTGGCAAGTTTGCCAAACCCTAAAATGCGCCACAAACCCTAAACCACAAACCTAAACCCTCTCAAGCCTTAGGAGCATAATAATTCACCATATGTGTTTCCCCAGCAGAGTCGCCAGCTGTAGCAACCTGCCTCAAAATTGAAGACCTTTTGAGTCGCCACCTATTCTGAAGGGCGAATAGGAAACCCTACGCAGTTAAGAGATCGGGGTAAGTTATTATAATCAGGTCGAGGGAAGGTGTTAGGCACCCTCGACCCTTTCCTAAAGGCTAACATTGCAAAGATAAGGGTTTATGGCAAAAGGTAAGGTTTATAGCTAATGGAATTTAAAGGGTAAAAATTATGATTTAAAACTGAATTGAGATTTTAGGGGGGGAGACTCGCCTTGTTATCAAGTGCCTACGTACCTCCTTATGGAGGATCAGAGTCCACGTAGTTCGGGCACAAGGTTGTACGCCTTAAGATTGAATTTGTATTTGAGATTGTTTTTTTTAGAGGCTTTTTGAATGGCCTATCGTAGTTTGAATTTGATTTGAGGGGTGACAGTATTTTGAGGTTGGCGTACAACCTTGATTTAATTTGTTACTGTTAGATGCGGTGATTGATAGATTCAATCAGTATAGCTAACAGATTTATGATCATTGCTGGTTACTCAGATCGATAAGTTCGATCATCGCGGGCAGCAAATTAATTGTGTTTTACTTTAGGTATCCTTATCTCTCGTCTAAAGCGACTGATAGTTTCAATCGGGTCGAGGAGAGAATTATGAAAGTAAGTAAGTTATACATTAATCATACAATTTTATTTCTCGTCTAATACGACTAATAGATTTAGTCGGTTTGAGGAGAAATTAAGCTAAGTTGTTAAAAATATAATCAAACAAATTTCAGAAGTTTATTTAAATAATTAATTATCATTAACCAAAATTTGAAGAATTAATTGATGAATTATTAGAATAAAAATGAACAAATTTTAATTAATCACTTACCAATAAACTATTAAACAAATCCAAAGTTTTTTTTAATTGAATTTTATTTTTTTTGTTTATTACCAGGGGGTGTATTATGCTAAGGGTAAGAAATTTGGGGAGTGTAGATAGGAAGGCCAGGCCCAACATGGATTCTTGGCCCGTCCGATTTGGTGTGTGTGCGTGCATTGGTTATGGTGTGTGCTCAGGTGAGATGTAAGGCTGGAATTCGTTTGACTGGATATGTGTGGTTTACATGTGTTTTCCAGGCGAGGGAACACAATATGGAAACACACTGGATCATGTCCAGAGATGCGGACAAGTGGCCATAGGAGGCCACATGTCATCCATCGGGGAACTCAGAGCAACATTACACGCTCCACACTCTCGTCCCCCTTCTCATTTTGCAGTTTTCTTTCTCTCTCTAATAGTAAATATTGTGTGGAGTACATGAGACTTCTCCAAAATTGAAGGCATGGAATTACGGCTTCAAGCACACCTCCCACTATTGAATCTGATTAAATGGTCACCCACGATAAAGTGCCAGATCTTCATTAAATTTTCTCCAAGGGCTCGTGCTTTATCAGGTTAATCGTTCACTTTATTTGAGTTATCTTTGTGATATATCGCTTTTTATTGCAATTTCCACCTTTAATAATGCCAAAGGGGGGAGAAGTATACTATTGGGGGAGTGGAGTATACAAGGGTGCTCAAAACTAAACTGGCCCAATAAAAAACCGCAAAACTGAACCGAACCCGCAAAAAACCGCATTTGGTTCGGATGTGTTTGGGTCATTTTCTAACAGAACCGCACGGTTCAGTTTGATTTGCGGTTTGTATTTTGCAGACCGAACCAAACCGCATTATGTTATAAAATCTTACTAACCAATATATATTTCTTTAATTTTTTTAGAGAAATCAACTAGTATTATCTGTATATTTAATCATATTCTTTGTATGATATTTATTTTAATTTATATATCATCAAAAAATAAAATATTATTCATTTATAAATACTATTTTGACAAAATGTATTTTATCGTATTCTTTGTAGAATATTTATTTACGAATGCAATTTCATATATATCATTCTTTAGACCTAAGATAAAATTGTAAGACATATTTTTGTGTATCAAATTATAAACTTATTTTAACAATTATAATTTTTTATGGTAATGTATGAACTATTAAACATAAAATTCTATTTTTCTCTATATATGTATGTATGGCTCAATAATTGTTTTTGTAAAAAACCAAACCAACCGAAGCAATCCAAACCGCATTAGCTTGGTTTGGTTTGGTTTTATTTTTAAAAGCCAACCGAACCAAATCGAACTGCACGTTATTTTTTCTTACGGTTCAGATGATTTTTAGCGTTAAAACCGCCCAAACCGCACCGCGAACACCCCTAGAGTATACTCTATATATTTTTCAGGGGGAGTTTAACCACTATAATATATCAATTTGGTTTTCCAGTTTTGTCCACCTCCTTGAGAAACACGTTGTCATCATTATAAAGGGGAAAAATATGTATCTATGTGCTTGTAGGTACAATACATTGCAGCTGATGTATTTGTCATGTGTTGATCATGGTGGCTTTGATGATGACTCTGATGCTCGGTGGAATCTTGTTGCTTGAATTTTTTCTTGATCTTGTTGGTCCCTTGTGATATCTTTCCAAGTGTCTCTGATGATGATGCTCATTATGAACTTACCTCAAGCCTTATTAGGGAGAAGATTCAATGTTCTAGTGAAATGTTAAAGTCAAAGATAATGTAGAAAGGAACTTGAAGCTTCAAAGTTGTGAAAGACAGAAGGTGTGAAAGCTCTCCTGATCCATCCTACGCTTAGTGCAATGTATGAGTGACCAGAGTATTATAAAAGTATAAGAGTAACTTATGAGTTTCTAAGGAAACTTATACACTTACTTAAAAATGTTTTTTAACCTCTCCGAATTTTTCAAAACACCTTAAATATGTTTAAAACCTATCATGACGTGTATGAGATAAATTAAGAAATATTTTTAATCAATTGGTAAAGTTTTAACATTGTCTAATCGATTAAGGACGTTACGTAATTGATTCGAATAAGGAAAATGACACCCTAATCGATTAGAAATTGTTCTAATCGATTAAAACATATATCCCTTGAGGGTTTTCTTTTATGGACCAAGATAGCCACCTTTTGGAGTTCCATAATCGATTATTTGGTAAAATAATTGATTATATCATTTAGTTTGTCTCACGGATTATTTTCTTTTTGAGTAAATTATTTTCCTATATTATAAATGAGGCTTATCCTCGTTCCAAAACACACAAGAACTATGATTTCTACTATCCTATTTTTATTTTCTACTCCCATCCTTTCTCTCCTTTATTTTCTTTCACAAAAAAGTTGTGTTAGTGCCTTGTGAGTGAGAAATACTTGTTAGGAAACATTTGTAGCTATGTTGTGCTTAGTTGTTCTTCAAGAGTGAGTTTCTCTTGAAGATTTTTGTGCTTGGTTCTAGACAGTGGCAGAGCCAGAAATTTTAGGGAGCCCGGGCAAAAAAAAATTTACTTTGTTTTTACTAATTTTACAACCTTTTTCTACTAATTTTACCCTTAATTTTGTCTAAAAATTTTGCCCTTAATTTTGTCCAAAAATTTTACACCCTGTTTTTACTAATTTTGCACTTAATTTTGTCTAAAAATTACTAATTTTGCCCCTTGTATTGTCTAAAAAATCAACTATTATGTGAAGAGTATACAACGAAAAAAGGGGTTGAGCCCGGGCGCGTGCCCGGGCTCGCTGGGCTATAGCTCCGCCCCTGGTTCTAGAGATAAATCTAAAAAACTTCTCTGTTTGGTTCTTGAGGTGGGCCTGTTAAAACCTTTGTTTGACTTTTGAGATCAGACGATTAAAATCTCGCTCTCGGTGGGTGGACTTAGCTCCTGTTTGATTTGAGGGATCAACTTGTGTAAAATCTGTTAGTCGATTGTATGGAGGTTATTGGGCATAACCTATCAAAAGCTCAAAAATATTATTTTAGTGGAAATATCCAAAAAAAATCTTGGTGCGAGGAGTAGGCCAAGTGATCAGACGAACCTCTATAAATCTTGGTGTAATCTCTCTAAACTCTCTCTACTTCTAGTTATTTAATTTCTTTTATATTTCCTTCTTTCCTTTTTTTTTTCTTTTATCTCTGCCTTTTTAACTATACTAACACCAACTATTGTTTTAAGTAATTAATGTTAAATTAATCACGACTTTTGAATACCATAATTCACCTCCCTCTTGTTCTTAGAGTCACTTGTTCAACAATTTACTCACATATTACCAAGTTTCACTTAAAATCCATAAATTTATGTGCTAATTACTACTAAAAACACATGAGACTGCTAATAAAATTACATGATGATTGACTATCATCACTTGGTAATCCCTTCTTGGGGGTACATTGAGCTTATGGTCATCTTGGGAGAAGGAAAAAAAATACCAGAACTATCAATTCTTAATTTTTGGTACTTCCTTGCAGAATCGTGTACAGCTGCATCATAGGTAGGCCCTTCGCAGCAACCTTAGATGCAATAACATCCCCAATCCACCTCAAGCTGAAGTGCCATAACGTCTACGATAAGTCGGTAACAAAAAGCATCGATCTGTCCAGGGCGAAGAGGATATACAAGGCTTTGCAGCAGGAACAAAAGAAAGGGAAGGCAAAGCTATGTAGATCAACGTAGCCTTTCTGGTCAGGCAGTTTCTAGACATGGTTACCCGACCTCCTACAAGTAAGGCTGGTCATTTCAGTGAACAAGTACAAGTGGTTGATCCAAGTGAAGTTGAAGCCATCCACCACGTCCTTGATGGCCAATGAGTAGCTGTTATGTAACCAACTCATCTTACTTTATTTATTCCGTAAAAGCAACAACACTTTACTATAATGTATTATGTTCGAGTAAATAAATGATAATTTTTTACTGTTTCCTTTTAATTATGAAAGGTAGCGATAAGTTTGATGTACGGCCAAAAGAGATCAACTTCCCATCACAAAGATTCAGGAGAGCTCTCGCAAACGTCACATGCATAAGACTAAGCAACCAAAACCCCAGGATGCCAACACATACACACAAAGAAAAAAACCCACAAAGGGAAAAATACCGGCTCACTCCCTCTTGATAGTTAGCCACTTTAAGGCAGTGGTGAGTTTGCCATACATCAACTTCAAACCAGTTTTTCACCTAGGGGTTGGAAACTGATATCAAACCTTGGTCGAACATGGTACCTAGAGACTTTCAATAAACTTTGAGTACGACCTCGATGAAAAAGTTGTGTTGTAGAGAACTGAAATGGTACCAGAAGCAATATCGCTAAAACATGTAAAAATATGGGTAAGTAAGAAACTGAAAAGACATATATTTCCTATCCATTGGATTTACATGTCCCAAGGATATGCACACCGACCATAAAAGGGATGGGGGTAGTTTACCAAGGAAACCACCTTATTGTCTTAAATAACTCGATCAAGACGAACTTGCTCTCGAGAGATCAACCTTATATGATAAAATTGATCCACCTGTTTCAAGGCATTTGCAAAAGAGTCATGAGAAATAATGTAACTTTCCTCAATTGATTCAACCAACTCCTTATACAAAGCGAGGCGCATCTCACGAAGACCGTCCTCATCCTTTTTCTGACATTCCTGAAATTCCTTCAGAGAGTTTTCAAACTCTTTTATTTTTTTTAGCAAGATCCAAGAACCGATTTATTTCGTCAAAAGCATCTTCATGTTAGATATAAATGTCTGAGTAGAAGTCAAAACCTCATTCTTCTTCTTAACCTCGTGAGAAAGCAATACAAAAATAACCATTTTTAACTTTCATTAAATTAAATCTTAAAAGCAAAATTAATTCAGATTTAAAAAAATCAAACATTACGAAAATCAATTATACACTTTCAAACTCACATTTACTTTTCAAAAAAATATAACCAAAAAATTCTCATAATTTTTGTCACACTAATTAAATATCACATGTTTCAATAAACAAAATGACAAAGCAACTTGAACCTTCTATAACAACCATGGTCCAGAACCAGGATATTCCATGCATGAGCATCAAAATACCATCTATCCCTAAAAAATCTATAATATAAGAAAATTAATGGTTGTGGAAAAGTCCAAAATACCCTTATTTGATTTTTTGCCACCACATTAAAATTGTGGTTTTTTGGTCTTTCTACCATAAAGTTCTTAATTTTATTATTAAAATAATACAACACTATATTCTATCAAACATATCAAATCTCTCTCTATTCTCTATTTTTTTCTCTTTCATCACTTTTTCACATCTTTCTTCCAAAAAAAATCTATCATCTATAATATAAGAAAATTAATGGTTGTGGAAAAGTCCAAAATACCCTTATTTGATTTTTTGCCACCACATTAAAATTATGGTTTTTTGGTCTTTGTACCATAAAGTTCATAATTTTATTATTAAAATAATACAACACTATATTCTATCAAACATATCAAATCTCTCTCTATTCTATATTTTTTTTCCTCTTTCATCACTTTTTCACATCTTTCTTCCAAAAAAATCTATCATCTATAATATAAGAAATTAATGGTTATGGAAAAGTCCAAAATACCCTTATTTGATTGTTTGCCACCACATAAAAATTGTGGTTTTTTGGTCTTTGTACCATAAAGTTCTTAATTTTATTATTAAAATAATACAACACTATATTCTATCAAACATATCAAATCTCTCTCTATTCTCGATTTTTTTTTCTCTTTCATCACTTTTTCACATCTTTCTTCCAAAAAAAATCTATCATCTATAATATAAGAAAATTAATGGTTGTGGAAAAGTCCAAAATACCCTTATTTGATTTTTTGCCACCACATTAAAATTGTGGTTTTTTGGTCTTTCTACCATAAAATTCTTAATTTTATTATTAAAATAATACAACTCTATATTTTATCAAACATATCAAATCATTCTCTGTTCTCTATTTTTTTCTCTTTCATCACTTTTTAACATCTTTCTTCCAAAAAAAATCTATCATCTATAATATAAGAAAATTAATTGTTATGGAAAAGTCCAAAATACCCTTATTTGATTGTTTGCCACCACATAAAAATTGTGGTTTTTTGGTCTTTGTACCATAAAGTTCTTAATTTTATTATTAAAATAATACAACACTATATTCTATCAAACATATCAAATCTCTCTTTATTCTCTATTTTTTTTCTCTTTCATCACTTTTTCACATCTTTCTTCCAAAAAAAATCTATGATCTATAATATAAGAAAATTAATGGTTGTGGAAAAGTCCAAAATATCCTTATTTGATTTTTTGCCACCACATTAAAATTGTGGTTTTTTGGTCTTTCTACCATAAAATTCTTAATTTTATTATTAAAATAATACAACTCTATATTTTATCAAACATATCAAATCATTCTCTGTTCTCTATTTTTTTCTCTTTCATCACTTTTTAACTTCTTTCTTCCAAAAAAAATCTATCATCTATAATATAAGAAAATTAATGGTTGTGGAAAAGTCCAAAATACCCTTATTTGATTTTTTGCCACCACATTAAAATTGTGGTTTTTTGGTCTTTCTACCATAAAGTTCTTAATTTTATTTTTAAAATAACACTACTTTATGTTTTAACAAACTTATCAAATCATTCTCTGTTCTCTATTTTTTTTCTCTTTCATCACTTTTTCACTTATTTCTTCCAAAAAAAATCTATCATCTATAATATAAGAAAATTAATGGTTGTGGAAAAGTCCAAAATACCCTTATTTGACCTGAATATTTTAAATTATTTTATATACGAGAAATTTTTAAAAATAATTTTTTATACGAGAAACTGTATTTATGATCAAATATTTTTGATCAAAAACTGGTATACGGTAAAAAACATATTATTGATCTAAATATTTTTATTTACAAAAATTTAATATTTATCCAAATATTTTTGTAAATGATATCTAAACAAAAATAATATTTGTATACAGAAAAAAATCTATTATTTACGAAAAATGGTATTTATGATTCAAATATTTTTTATTTAAAAATGGTATACGGAGGAAATTTATTATTGATCTAATTATTTTTATATACAAAATTTATAATTGATCCAAATATTTTTGTATATGATACCTAAACAAAAATGAAGTCTGTATACGGGAAAAAAATCTGTTATTGATTTAAATATTTTTATATACGAGAAATGGTATTTATGATTAAATATTTTTAATCTAAAAATAATATACGGGAAAAAATTTATTATTGATCTAAATATTTTTATATATGGAATAATCAATTATTTATATAATTTTTTTTAAAACATTTTTATTTAAAATAAATGATTTATCTAAATGCGCGTAACCGAACAGAACCCGTGCGTAGGCACGGGTTTGTTACTAGTTTCAAAGAAAAATAATTCATGAGAAATACGACAAAAAGAATTCTTAGAAAATTTTCAAATTTCTTTTTTTCATTATAAGCACTTTATCATGACGTTGACAAAACAAT
Organism: Vicia villosa; assembly: GCF_029867415.1. Taxonomy (NCBI): domain Eukaryota; kingdom Viridiplantae; phylum Streptophyta; class Magnoliopsida; order Fabales; family Fabaceae; genus Vicia; species Vicia villosa. Next base: position 56,758 of record NW_026706121.1, read on the forward strand.
TAACTAATTAATTAAAAAAAAAGAAAGTAAAAACACTTTTTAAGTCACTTCCACCTTCGAAGGAAGGACATCTCAGCAATTACCGTCACTTCCACCACCAAAGGAAGGGCATCTCAGCAATTACTGTAATTAATGTTTTGCCGAGGAAAATCTGCCACGTGTCTTACTCTGGATCTCTCTATCTCTTGGTAATAACGCCACTAGATTTCATTTTTTTATTTTTTAAATTTTTGTATGGACTTTATATTTTTTAATTTTGATTATTATAAGTTTATTAATTTTATATTCCCCAAAAAGGAATGTGAGAAATAAAAAATAAAAAAAATAAAAAAATAGTTGTAGTTGGAAACTACCAAAATATATAGTTTCTGTGCTTTTCTTTTTCTTTCTTTGCTTATCCTCTTCCTTCTTCTTTCACAGAAGAGAAGAGAAAAACAGAGTAACACTTTCGGCTAACAAACGACGTCGTTTTGAGCACTTTCAACACTGAACTTTCTATCATCAGCACATTACCAATGGCTATGAGCGGTTTGATTTCCAACCGCAACTTCGGTTCCTTTGTTGCCTCAGGTTAACACTCAATTCTTACTCCTTTGCATGCATTTTCTGAATTCTGCATTTTTACCGCAAGATTTGGTTTCTAATTATTCTTGAAGTTTTTTATCGCAGTGAAATTTATGCTCATGAATTTAGTAACTATACAGTAGAAATGGAAATAAACACATGCATTTAATTTAAGTGTATAGTTTTATTGTCAGAATGTTAACAGATTGGAGAAATTGATATTGTAATGTAGCTAGATAGTAAAGTATGACTGGACGGTTATGGTTATTGTAGTTATAGTCACTAAACTGAAATCCATATCTTTTGTGATTAATCACTTAGTTATAGTCTATGGAGTACCTACACCACATCTGAAAAAAGGCGTGTCTGGACACCGGCACCGACATCTGTGATTATATTTAATTTATTCATTTTTTAAAATTATTACTAGTGTCACATTGATGTCGATGTCGTATTCGGAGTGTCCGTGCTTCATAGATTATAGTTATTAAATGGTGATTTTGTTAAGATGAAATGGCTTTAAGGTTGGATTATGTAGATAGGTTTTCACTATTGTAAAGTAAGAAAATTTGAACCATTGTTTTGTATTGGCAGGGAGTTCGTATAGATCGCAAAAGGATGCGTCACTTCAAAGAGGGGGAATTTCTGTTTCTGGTGTATCGGTTACAAGGTATGGTAATTGGATTGGGAAGGAGAAAGTTTCAAGATGTCAGCATGCAATGCATTGTCGTATTGGTTCCCATTTGGAAGAGAGCGTTTCTAAACAAATACAAATGTTCGATAACAAAAGGGAGATTTTTTCTCCATTATCTGGACAGTCCAACCGCAGCTCGAGCTTCAAATTAAAAGCTTACATGAAAAGTCGCTCTTACGTTTCTTCAGCTCCCTTTAGCAGTAGCAATGTTGGACAAAGGAAAGTAAATATGTTTCGTGCTTGTTACAAGTCTGAGGATAATGACATTGGAGAACCGAAGATTGATAGGCTGCAATCAACTGAAGGGAGTGGTGAAGCCATTCTTTTGGATGGGAATCTGAGTCAAGTATCTCCTTGGTGGCAGCAGTTTCCTAAGCGATGGGTTATTGTACTGCTATGTTTTACAGCATTTCTTCTGTGTAACATGGATCGCGTGAGTAACATTTTCTTTTTTTATAGCTTCAGTTACAATGCTATTTATATGTTTGTGTTAATCTTCGATACTATTCAATAGCTACATTTCTTTCATCATATTCAATTGATTATCCCTGCGGGGTGTTTGGTTACTTGAATAGAGACCATGTGTTTAGTTGATCACTATTCCTAGTAGCCTAATTTGTTTCATTATTCTATCAACTAAGTAAACAAAAAAAATTGTTTCACCTCTTGTAGTTTTATATGTTGGTTGCAAAAGTTGAAATTTGAAATACTGTTTTTAAAATTCTACATTTCTTTTTGCATTAGTTTTTCTCGAACTATGTTTGTGTATATTTGATTAATTGTTTATATATTTCCACAATCTTACTAACCTAAAGTTACTGATATGCTAAACATTTCCATTTTTTACAGGTAAATATGAGTATAGCAATACTTCCAATGTCTCAAGAGTTCAACTGGAACAGTGCAACAGTTGGCCTCATTCAATCCTCTTTTTTCTGGGGTTATCTACTTACTCAGGTTTAACTGATATGCTTAAAGCCAGTTACCTTAACTAGAAATTGGTCTCCTACTGTGCATGAAATTGTTCTGATTTTATTGCTTTTGTACTGACTGAATGATCTTTGGGTTTAGATTGTTGGGGGCATTTGGGCAGACAAAGTTGGTGGAAAGCTAGTACTTGGTTTTGGAGTTGTATGGTGGTCAATTGCAACAGTTTTAACACCTATTGCTGCAAAACTTGGGCTTCCATATCTGCTTGTTATGCGTGCTTTTATGGGAATTGGCGAGGTTGGTCCATTTTATTGTTGGAGTGGTCTTATGTTTAAAGTTCAGGCTAAGTACAGAAACGACTTTTGCTCTTATAATTTGGCAACAAACTTTTCTGATTCTTTGTTTTTAGGGTGTTGCTATGCCTGCAATGAATAATATACTTTCCAAGTGGGTTCCAGTATCAGAGAGAAGCAGATCACTTGCACTAGTGTATAGTGGCATGTACCTTGGTTCTGTCACAGGATTGGCATTCTCACCTTTTCTGATCCACAAATTTGGGTGGCCATCTGTGTTTTACTCATTTGGATCACTTGGAAGTATCTGGTTTGCCTTGTGGTTGAGAAAAGTAAGTCAACTTTCACTCTTTCAATCATATCCTCTTAATGTATCTGTTTCTGTTTGGAAAAATGTTTTAATAAGAAACCAGTCATTTCTACTTTGCCAACCATACGAAGCATGTGATGATGTTTTTTGTGTTGATTGGTTCGTTTAGGGACTGCCTCATAAAGTATTTCATAACATATTGGATATATGAGTAATAACCAAATATAGAAGTTATGTATGTGCAACTTGGTGTTTTGGCATTTTACCATATCATGTATAATGTGAAGGGCACTTTGTAATTCCTTATGTCGACTTCTTCTAGGCATACAGCACCCCAAAAGACGATCCAGATCTTGGGGTGGAAGAGAAAAGGCTCATACTTGGGGGCAGCGAATCAAAAGAACCTGTGACAGTTATTCCTTGGAAATTGATTTTATCAAAAGCGCCTGTCTGGGCTTTAATAATCTCTCACTTCTGCCACAATTGGGGGACATTTATTCTATTAACCTGGATGCCTACATACTACAATCAGGTGCTTATTTGTTTAATTTAATTTAATTTAATTTTATTTTTGGCATGTCATTGATAAATGCATTTTAGAATATGAATGTTGTTGATGATACTTTCTATAATTTCTCAAATATTTCTCAAATACTTTCTATAATTTCTCAAATATTTTCAAGTAGCAATGAAACCACACTTACATAATATAAAGACTTCAGATTTTTTCTGGTCTTATTTGCATGAAACCACACATTACATTTCCCCATGTTTTCAATCAAGCCGAGGTTCACTTGGCTGCAAGTTTTGTTGTCTTTTGATAAAAATGTTTTTTATTTTGAACTACTTGATGTTATGATACATCTTACCATTTATTCTCAACTATGTTAAAGTTGTGCATACAACTATTTATATTACTTGGTAAAATTTCTTTCAAGATATGTTGTGCTGACACAAGATTGTGATCAATGTCTTGATCTTAACTGGAATGGTTAGGAGATGTAAATGTAATCAAATAGAGAAAAACAGAAAAATTTGATGAATGAACTTTATGGGTTATGTTTTCAGGTTCTTAAGTTCAACCTCACGGAATCTGGGCTCTTATGTGTCCTTCCATGGTTAACCATGGCCATTTTTGCAAATATAGGAGGTTGGATTGCTGACACACTTGTGAGCAAAGGCCTTTCCATAACAACTGTTCGAAAGGCAAGAAAATCTCTACTTTTGTTTCTGAAATTTTTTCATACATTGGCAACTCCTGTCCTGTACAATTATAATATCTGCTCGATAATTTACAATTTTTTCTCCCTAGACTTCAAATAACTGCCAAATGTGGAACCTAATATTGATTATTATGACAAAGCACAGGGGAATTCAGTTTCCTTTTGCACCTTTTAATATAACTTTTTCTTTAAATATTTCTTTTATTTTGCAGATCATGCAATCGATCGGGTTTTTGGGTCCTGCATTTTTTCTTACTCAGCTAAGTAATGTTAAAACACCAGCCATGGCAGTACTGTGCATGTCTTGCAGTCAGGTTTGAATTTGAACATATATCTTCCCTGAGTTTCAAATTCCTAAAGTTTTAAACTATTTTGCATGTTTTTAACTCATTCTGATATAAAACATATATGTTTATAATACATGTTTGCACACATTCTGAGTGTTGCGAATTACCTAATATTTACCACAATCTATTATTTCCTTTATAGGGATGTGATGCATTCTCACAATCTGGTCTTTATTCCAATCACCAAGACATTGGACCGCGCTATGCTGTGAGTTTCTATTTTAATTTTCTTGTAACAAATATAGCTTATTGAAGTTCTGCACTTATTTTAAAAAGAAAATTATGTGAAACAACCAGCTATCAAGTTATGATCATGCTAAAGACTAAGGTGTTAAGGTCTTCTTGCTCAAGTTGTATTATTAGTGACCTTTTTTTGTGAGCTCAACGTCCAAGGGTTTTGGCGACAGTCAGCACTGATGTCAATTGCCAAAAATCATTTTACTAACGACTATGCATCTATCCGAGTCAATCACTTAAAACTTCTGTTGCCCTTCTTATTTGTTTCATGATTAATGAAGTCATCACGTCACGAATTATGAGTACCATTAGCATCCTGATTGTCAGAATCAAGTAGGACTTATTTTCCATTGCTATCCGAGTGCATGAAACCTTGATATAAATGCTTTCCATTATACAAGTTTATTTTTTTGTATCCATTAAGTTTGCATATGAATGCTAACTAATTTCAAATACCAGGGAGTGTTACTGGGACTATCAAATACTGCAGGAGTGCTTGCTGGTGTCTTTGGTACAGCTGCGACTGGATACATACTCCAACGAGGTGAGAATTCTTCACTTGTTGCATCAAAACTTTTTTCTTGTTGAGCTCGCTCGTTCAAAAGTGATTTGTTCTTGCAGGTTCATGGAATGATGTATTTAAAGTCTCAGTTATATTGTACTTAATTGGCACTTTGGTCTGGAACATCTTTTCAACTGGTGAGAAAATTCTAGACTGACGAGTGTTATGAAGGTGTCAAAGAAGATGTATGCTATAGACGCCATAGAGATTACAAAGAGGGAAACAAAAGGGTGGAAGGAAATTAGATGACCAAATGTGTCGAGCATTTGGCCATATAAAAGCACCATGGCACGATATAGAAAAGAGGCACTATCAATTTTTTGATCGAATAGCTAGCTAGGTCTTTATATTTTTACCCGAAAGCAATCTTGGATTAACATGCCTTGTCCCATGAATTAAATGCTTTCTGTTTAGATAGTTTCTGGCTAGTTTCTTCCCCTGTAACTTCATTCAAGCATATTTATATTTTATATTTATGCTTAGAATAATACATATTTTTTAACTTGCTAACTCTGCCTAGCATATTTGGCTGAAAAAAAAATAGAATCTGCGTAATAGGTTGCAGACAAATCTGCATATTAGGTTGCAGACTTGCAGTTTCTTTTGGATTCATTGCCTCTTATCATTGGTTCATGACTTCATGTTATGCTTTCCAATTTCTATGGCCAGGTTGCAGACAAATCTGCGTAATAGGTTGCAGACTTGCAGTTTCTTTTGGATTCGTTGCCTCTTATCATAGGTTCATGTTATGCTTTCCAACTTCTATGGTCAGTCATAGAAAGGATGCTAGAGCTAGAGTTTAACTAAGAACTGTGATTTATAAACTGTCCCTTGTATGTGAAACACAAATGAATCATATAGTTGAATTTTAGGGATTTCATGAAGAACATACCACCTATATGAGTATGAAAAAGTTGTTACCTTTCAACTTACATTGTCAGGCACAGGCAAGAATATCATAAAACCAGAATACAACTAAGAAATATGATATCTAAATTGGCCCTTGTATGTAAAACATAGATAGGAGTATATAGTTGAATTATAGTGATTGATAAAAAAATTAAGTACAACTACAATATGAGTATGTGAAACTTGTTAACATACCATTAGAACATAAACCAGCCAAGACATTCAAATCTAATCAAAACTTAAGGTGTTCTTTTATGAACATCAACATTCAACATTGTTAAATGCGAGCTTAGCTCTTACTACATAATAATGTCATGAAAGCAGTAAAATCAAAATAGAAACATGAAAATAAAGATATAAAGAATTACAATTGAATATTTGCAAGGATTCTACAAGTAAGATGAACTGAAAGAAAGCATGCATCCATCCCACTACCCCCATAAAAACAAATCAATTCATCCACAATTCTCATATGAATTATAATAAATTTATATAACATTACCATGAATAAAATATACCCTGTTGTTTTTTATTTTTTTTCTCTTGTTTTTTTTTTTCAACCCTGTTCTCTCTTCTATAATTTAAAGCCCCAAATGGCTGAATTGTAAAATTCACCTCTTTTGAAACACCATACTAACTTTCATTGCATTTCAAATCATTTGACACTTTCCCTTGAATCTCACCTTCCTTTTCATTTTGTATATTTGCAAAAACACTCTTCAAATCCCTGTTGTAAACATTAACCAACAGCCCATTTTTCATGAACAAGGTGAGTGACATCTTTTGCTCCACCCGATGGCCAGGAACCACAGCGAGACGATGGCGGAGCAGAACAGCGGCGGCTATAGACTTCATCTGCAGGTATGCCAAATCCTTCCCCAAACATATTCTAGGACCAGCATTGAATGCAACAAACTTGAAAGAGTCATGCATGATGAACTTTGTCCCATCCAATGACAACCACCTTTCAGGTCTAAACTCCATGCAATCCTCACCCCAGGTAGTCTTCGACCTCCCGGCTGAATATATCGAATATGTCACCGATGATCCGGCTGGAACAAAGGTTCCATCCGGTAGCACATCGTCGTTCACCACATGCTTTGAATCCTCTGGCACCGAAGGGTACAACCTTAGTGTCTCAGACAATGCAGCCTTAAGATAAGTCAAACGATCAACTTCTTCGAATCCCAACGGCTCATCCGTCCATTTTTCCATGTCAGCGCCGCGTGTCTCCATCAAGACCGTGCATATCTCATGTAGTATCTTCTCTTCAACCTTTGGATTCTGAATCACCAACCAGAAAAACCAACTCAGTGCGACCGATGATGTGTCACGTCCAGCTAGGATAAAATTTAATGCCACATGTTGAAGAAACTTGTCTGAATATGATTCTTTCTTCCTCATAAATCTAGTCAGCAAGTCATCATGAAGAAGTGAGCCATCCTTCTGCTGACTCATCAGTTCCACTTTGCGCTTCTCAATCACACTTGACAAGTGTGAGTCCACAAACGAAAGGCTTCGGCTCAAGCCGACTTCCATACCAAGCCCTAACCATTTCTTCACCTTCCAAATCACCTCAGGTAATATAAACCTTTGAAGCGTGGCTTCAGTGGCTCGGTCAAAAGCAGCTGCAAAGCCATTTTCAGGCAGACCCGTAGCACATGTCTGCGGGTCTCTTCCAAAAGCCAAACCACAAATATTGTCAAAAGTGAGCCGGAGCATCACATCCTGTAGATCCACCGGCTCATCATGCTGCTCAGCTTTCTTCAAAATCGTGCAAAGCCTATCCTTAATGGCTCGACTCACCCATCGAGCCATAGCTTGACGTAGCGTCCGGGTAGTAAATTCCAGCGCGGCTGTTTTGCGCTGGAACACCCATGTGTTACCATCAGAATTAAAGATCCCATCACCCAACAAATCATGAAACACTGCCTGCCAAGTTGGTCCTTTCGGGTAATTATCGAACCGAGTCTTGAGTATATGCTCCAAGTTCCTCGGGTCGCAGGTAACGGTCACGAGCCCTTGCTTCCTTGCTAGAAAAGGGATTGCACAGATGCATGTCTGGTACGTGCCACCACACGCGCGGAGGTTGTCGCAGATCCAATCATGCATACGCTCACAATTCTCGATCAGGCCCGGTAAACTACCCAATAGTGGCCAGACACGTGGACCCTTCAACGACCGTGAGATGAACGTGAACCAAAGTAAGTAAGCTGTAATAGCCGTTAACAGCAACAGAACCGTACATGTTTCCATATTATGACAGCACCAACCAAACACTGTCTTAAATTACTTGTAAACTTGTTTAGTATAATGTTGTCACAACTACCCAATAATCAAAAGCTCAAACCTACAAGAAAATTCAATCAAAACTTTAATATTTTTCCATAAATAAAAAATGGAGTAGCAATATTGTCATTGTCACAATCCAAGAATAAAAAAACTCATTCAAAAGTTCAATTTTTTCTCCATAAATAAACAACTTAGTTATAGTTAATATTGTCACAACACAACCCATGAATCAAAAGCTCAACCATACAAGAAAATTCAAACAAAAATTTAATATTTTCCATAAATAAAAAAATGGGCTAGTAATATTATCACAATCCAAATAAAAAACTCTATAAAAAATTTAATCTTTTCTTCATTAAAAAACAATTAGTTGTAGTACAATATTATCAAAACACAACCCTAGAATCAAAAGCTCAACCAAACCATACAAGAAAATTAAAAAAAAAAGTTTATTATTTTTCAATAAATAAAAAGCTAAAAACATACTAGAATCAAAAGCTTAAGCATACTAGAAGATTCAATCAAAATTTTAATCTTTTTACATAAATAAAAAATAGGGTTTTTGAGAAAATGCATGAGAACTTAAATATCTACTATATTTACCTTCTAGAATTATTGGTTCAACAATGGTTGAAGAGAAGGTTGAGCTATATAAAGTAAAAATATAGAGAATGAAGAAGAGAGAAAGTGAAGAAGGAGAAGAAGTATGAGAGAGAGTAAGAGTGTATTATTATTATTATGAAGCAATAGATCCAAGTGTATAATGTGAGTGTGTAATGGAGAAGAGATTTATAGGTGAAGAAGTTAATAAGGCCAGACTGGTTTTCTTCACATTACACCGTCTCCTCTTAATCTCATAAGATGTGTCACTATAAATGCTCTGAGAGGTTGTTGAAAAACTTTAAAGTTGAAATCACCCCACCTATTTATTTTCACACACTCTCTCTCTATTTGAAAAAAATTATAAGCATATACAACAACTAGCTAGGGTTTTTTTCTTTGTAATTTCTCTCACACACTCTTTCTCTCTCTAAGAAACTATTTCAACAGGGTGTTTAAGTGTGGCGAGCAATGAATGTAGAGAAATAAATGAGAGTAGTTGAGGAACATGGTGATGGGAAGAACTAGGAAAAACAAAGAAGCATAAAGTTTTGAGGTCACATACTCAAATATATATACACACCTTTTTTTAGGTTAATGGATAATTTTTTAGAATAAGAGTTGTCATATAGTATTAATATTACACTACTTGTAATATACCAATAATTTATATATAGTTGAAAAAAATTAAATTAAATGTTTTTGCTATGTGAGGTTTGGTTATGGTTTTGGTGAGCAACCTACCAACAATTTATAACATTTATGTGGGTGAACCGTTTTCTTATCTCTATGTATTCATTCCATTCTCTATTAAATAGGTTTTCTCTCATTAAAAAAATATTATCTTAAAAAACTTTCATTTTTAATATAATATTAATTATATAGTTTTTAAGTTGTATATATTCATCAATAACATTTCTTTCATTTATATAATTTTTTTTTTTGTATGTGTAAAATGGTTGTGTGACATAAATATAAAAATGAAAAACAAAATTTAGGGCAACAATAATAATAATGATAATAATAATAATAATAATAATAATAATAATAATAATAATAATAATAATAATAATAATAATAATAATAATAATAATAATAATTCTATGATTCATCACAATCACAGAGTTGACCTACCCTGATCATTTATGGAGAGGTTTCAATGACCATATGGCTATATGGTTGGTTTGATAGCCAAAGTCAAACATATAAGATCATATAATAATTCATTACAAACCTTTGCTCATTTCGATGTAGAGTGTTCTTTACGAGAAGTGTAAATTATCTTATATTGTTTTCTTTTTGGCTTATTTTCTTCCTATTAATCTCAAAGAAAGTGAAACTTGACTGATAAAAAACAAAGAGAGTAAGTAAGACAAGAAAGATATATAGGTGAGAAAAACACGTTAGAATGAAAAATATTGCTTATAGAAAAATTTAAGTTTTAGAAGTTATGTATTTTTTTATTATAGTATTCATACTATAGACTAATATAATTGGTTAGTGTTATGATTACTCCTTTGTTTGAGAAATCAACTTAATTTATGGTAACTAAGTAAGGTAATACCTACAATCTAGAAGTTGATTTGAGGTGAATTGGGTAAAAGATTAAGCAATTAACTTTGGGTATCACTTTAACACTATTTGTGAAAGTGATGAGGAAAAGGACAAAGACATTGCTATGTAATTAATACATTTAAAACAATATGCTTTATTAATCAGGTTAATTAAAGTGGTTGGACAATATATAATAGTATTATGTATTTAACATGGGAAAGTAATTTGGTTAAAGTTCTAGGCAAAAGTAAATAAAAATACTGTTCTTGTGGAAAACCAAGTAAAATCTAATATTAATTAGAAAACGATTGGTGTTAATTATACACCAGACCAGTATACAATACATTGACTATCAAATTGTGAAACTTTTTAAAATAGCTCAAATTACTTCATTAAATTATCACCACATAAGCCTATATAATTAAGGATAATGCTAACTTTTGTTTTAGGGGCACAAGTTAAGAACTAAATGAAGAAATAATATCTTAAAAATTGTAGAATAATTTTAATAAAAATATAAAATTAATATTTTTATTGCTTTTTTTAATACAAATTTTTCACAAGTGGGTTTCTTAACCTGTACCCATAGGGCACAAGTCAACATTACTCTATAATTAATGTATAATTTCGAGGGATTGGGAATGAAACACGAGTGTTTGGTGAGATCCGAGTGATTTCTTGCACAATATCGAAGATTAACGGTGGAAACGGTAGTTTGAAAACGAAACTTCCGGTGTTGGATGGAAAAATTTGGAATTGGTGGATGATTCAGATGGATGTGTTGTTTGGCGCTCAAGATGTGCTTGATCTTGTCAACGAAGGATACACGACGATTGATGTGGATGCAACGGAAGCGCAAAGAAACGTGCTACGAGATATGAGGAAGAAGGATCAGAAAGCGTTGTTCTACATTCATCAGTGTGTGGATGCGAATGTGTTTGAGAAGACCCCTGATTCAACGACAACGAAGGCTGCATGGGACACACCGGTACGGTGCTATAACGGTGACGCATCAGTGAAGAAGGTGAAGTTTCAGTCTCTATGTAAGTAGTATGAGAATCTCAACATGAAGAACAATGAGAAAGTACCCGACTACATCTCTAGAGTGATTTTGATCACCAAAGAGATGAAAGCTTTGTAGAAACGCTCTAAGAACAAGTGATTATTGAGAAGGTACTGAGATCATTTACTCCTCAATTTTATTACATTGTTGTAGCTATTGAACATTCTAAGGATCTTAGCACCATGAGAACTGAAGAGCTGGAAAGTAGTCTAGAAGCACAAGAGTTGCGTTTAACTGAGAGAACCTCTAAGAGAGAGGTAGAGAATACTCTAAAGGCGTCTTCTGATAGGAAGAGTTAGAACCCTTCTTGGCCAGAAGACAAGAAGAGAAATAGTGGTTCTCAGAAGTCAGAAGCATCTAACTCTAATGAGAAGAAACATTAAAAGGGAAGGGAGAAGCTTGACAAGAAGAAGATTCAATGCTACTGCTATATGAATTTTGGCCATTATGCTTCTGAGTGTTGGTCAAATAAAGGAAAGAAGTCATTAGAAGCAAAACATAGCTAGAGAGTATGATGATGAACCTCTGATATTGGTGATCAAATATGTTTGATATGTTATAGAAATGAAGAGCAATTTATTGAGTGTAGGTCAGCTAATTGAGAAAGATTTTTCTATTACTATGAAGGGAAATCTCTTAAAGTTGTATGATTCCGATCATAAGTTGATTATGCAATTCGAGCAGGGAAGCAACAGAGCATTCAAGGTGAATATGGAGACAACTGAACCTAAATGCCTTAGCGCAGAAGGCGCTGAAAGTGACAGGGAGTTATGGCATAAGAGATTGGGGCATCTTAACTTTAGAAGCTTGGGGCATCTAATTTATAAGAAGATGGTACATGCAATTCCAAAGATTGTGAAGCCTAAGAAGTCATGTGAGATGTGTATAAGAGGTAAGTAACCTAGATTTCCATTTGTATCATAAGTGGTTCCAAGAGCAAATCATGCTTTGGGAGTCGTGCATTCTGACGTGTGTGGGCCATTACCAGAAACTTCACTTGGAGGAAATAAGTATTTTGTGTCATTTGTGGATGAGTTCACAAGAAAGACATGGGTAAGACTCGTCAAGTTTAAGCATGAGGTGTTTACTGAGTTTCAAAAGTTCAAGGTGAAGGCAGGAAGACAGAGTGGTCAGAAGCTGAAGATTCTCAGAATTGATGGTGGAGGTGAGTATAACTCTATAAAGTTCAGACAATTCTATGAAGAAAATGGAGTTGAACATGAAGTGACTGCTTCGTATACTCCACAATACAATGGTCTTGCTGAAAGAAAAAATCACACTTTACTTGATTTGACAAGGAGCATGTTGAAGGAGAAGAAACTACCTCACTCGTTGTGGGGAGAAGTTGTTGCCACTACAACGTATGTGCTTAACAGGTGTCCAACTAAGAATCCGAAGGAAGTTGTTCATTTTGAGAAGTGGACTAGAGATAAGAAAAGTGTGAGTCACCTTAGGGTATTTGGTTATGTATTTTATAAACATGCTCCAGAGGCTAAGAGAAAGAAGCTGGATGATAGAAGTAAAGTAATGTTACTGGTGGGGTACCAAAATACAAATGCTTATAAACTTTACTGTCCAATCTCTAAGAAGGTGCAATTCAGCAGCGATGTCATAGCGAAAGAGTCGGAAACTTTGGATTGGAACACGTCTAATCTTGCCTCTAGAGTTGGAGGTGCTTCTGAAGGAAGATTGAAAGTACTTTCTAAAGATGAGTCATAATCAGAAGATGATTCTGATTCTGAAGGTGAATCAGAGTCTGAAGGTGACTCTGACGGAGATTCTGGAAGTGATGCAGACTCTGAAAGTGATCCAGACTCTGAAGGTGATCTAGACTCTAGGGTCAAACTTCTGAGGGTAAAAATTCTAAAGGTCATGCTTCTGAAGGTGGTAATTCTGAAGATGGTGTTTCTAGAGGTGGTTCAGAAGCTGACATTGTTCCAGGTTCTATAGAAGATTCAAAACAAGTTCAGAGACCACAAAGAATAAGACAAATACCCAAAAGGTTTGCGAATTTCAACATGTTACGCGATACTGAAGTAGACTCTAAAGGTGATGTCATTTAGTGTACCATGTTAGTAGACTTTTAACCTGTGAATACAGAAGAAGCATTCGAGAAGAAAGTCTGGCTGAAGACCATGAAAGAAGAACTTGAAGCTATAGAAAAAAACAAGACTTGGGAGTTGGATAAGCTTCTAAAGGAGAAGAAAGCCATCAGTGTCAGATAGGTTTTCAAGGTACAATTGAAGCCACGTGGATCAATAGGCAAACACAAAGCAAGGTTTATAGCTAGAGGTTTTCTTCGGAAACCTGTGCTAGATTACTTTGAGGTGTTTGCACCTGTAGCTATACAAGAAACAATCAATTTTGTGATTGCTATAGCTGCTAATTGGAATTGGCCTATGATACATTTGGATGTTAAATTTGAATTTTGAACGTTTCTTTACAAGAAGTTTCTTAATGGTTCCTTATAGAGGATCTACCATAAACATGTGATTTTATGTTATTCTCTGTGGCTAGTTCCCTTAGATCCACCCTATTTTGGATGATGATTTGTCAAACTCGGGAAGTTAAACATATGCTTCACGGGAGGCAACCCATGTGAGGTATCCATACCCTTATTTAAAAGTTTAAGTTTTTTTTTTTATAATTTTAATGGTATCGATGTACTCTTCGAATTCGAACTTTAATGATGATAGCAAAATTGGTTGTTGGTTGTTGTTGTGGGGTTTATATTTCCTTGGACTTAGTAATTTATGCCCTCACTTGGCTGTTGTTATGGAGTTTGTATTTTTTTTAGTTGATTATTTTGTTATTAGATCAACATGCACACACTTTTGGTGTTGTTTTTATTCCTTAAGTATACTCTCTCTCTCTCTCTCTCTCTCTCTCTCTCTCTATATATATATATATATATATATATATATATATATATATATATATATATATATATATATATATATATATATATATATATATATATATATATATATATATATATATATATATATATATATATATACGTGTGTGTACATAATATTTTACCATTAAGAAAAGATCTACTTTTCTTAAAGGAAAAGTATTGGTTAATGGGGTGGCAACAGTTATTAAGATGGTTGATCTAGCCACAAGAACCAAAAAATACTACATTATCTTAAGGTTGAATATGAAAATGTGTATGATTTAGTTTGATAAAGTTTTCTACATTACATGGTTATTAGGTTCAATTTTAATGATAAACAGTGTGTTTGGATGCGTGCTTGCACGTTCTTGTATAATCTTGTCCTCTTTGTTAACAACTGTCCTACCAAGAGATCAATATCTAGAGGGGGCTTAACCAATGAGACCCTTTTCTCGATTTCTTTTACTTCTTGTGGTTGAAGATCTGTAGGTTAAGTAGAACGCTAGTGGAGGTCGGCCTCTTCTTAGGGTTTAGGGTGGGATCCTCTGACTTGATTATTTCTCACCTTCAATATCTAGAGAGGGCTTAAGTAATAAGACACTTTTGCATATTTTATTTTATTCTTGTCATGGAAGGGTTATAGATTGTTTAGAATGATTGTGGAGTTCGAACTCTTCTTAGGGTTTACGCTGGCAAAACCTTCGATTGAAAATCTTTGGTTTATTAAATCTATGCTCTTGGTTTTTGAACCTTCCCTTGGGATTCATATTAACTTTTCTAAAGTAGCCTAATTAAGATTAATCAAACCCCATATTTTATGTCTTTGGTAGAAGGTTTTCTCATTATAATCGGGAGGTCCTTCTTTCAAGTATCTTGATCTTTTGGTGGGTGTTAATCTTTGTCTTAAGACCACCTTGGAGCCTTTGAATATACTTATCATTATAAGAATTCTCTCTTGGAGTTATATGCATGTTAATCTAAGCGGGAGAATGATTTTTCTCAATTTGATCCTCAATTCGATCCATATTTTCTTCTTCTCATTTTTAAAATGCATGTTAAGGTATGGAAAAGGATTGTGAGGATTCAAATAATGGTCCTTTAGGGTGGGGTGAAAGGTGAGTATAAGATTTATTGGGTTATATGGTTTCATGTCTGTAAATCTAAGCATAGAAGTTGAATGGATCGTGACATTTTCTTGGTTAATTTAGCTTTAATTGGTAAATGATGGTGGAGATTGTTCTCAAATTCTACTAGTCTTTGACATGATATATTTTTTTCTATTATGGGGATAAGTTATATCCTCTTATAAGGGGTGGCTGTTCTGGTTTTGGATTAGCTCCTTCTTGGTAAAAATGAGTCTCTCTTCTCGGCTTTGATCTCGGGGCTCTTCCGATTGGTTTGTGGATAGTCTAATTGAGAATGTGGGAGTTGGTTGCTCACATTTTTTAAGATGACTCGTCGGTGGCGCCAATCCCTCTTAGAATTAGATTTCTTAGACTATATCAATTTATATCCAATGGAAAATTGAAAGTTGTGTAGATTTACCTTTAGGAGGACATGGATTTAGTTTTGGATCTCTTATGGAGGAGAGGCCTTTTGGTTTAGAAACATGTGATGATTGATAATCTCCTTCTGGTTATTAATGGTACTAGGATTTCCCCCTAAATATATACTTTTTGTGGTGGTTCTATAGAAATAAAGGGTTTACTTGACTATCTCGCCCTACAATGCCATCTTGAAGCTACCCACAGTGTTGGCATCCCACGACTAACGAGGACATGTTCTTATCCTTATTTTGGATAATTGAGCTCCCTCTAAAGTGATTGTATTCTTTTGGAAACTTCTCTAAGACACAATCCCTACAAAAGAGAACCTTGTGGGTTTTTTGTTGACCATTGAAGTTGACTTCTCACCTATTCGTTACATGTGAAGTAATGACTAGTATGTGGTATAGGATTTTTAGGTGGCTTTAGTGGTCTTTTATCCTTCCAATGAAATTTTCTTCTTTGTTTGAGGTTTTTTAGATTTTTAGGGTGTATGTCTTGGATCATAGAGTTTATCTAGGTCATTAATAAATGTTTAGGATTTGGTGGATTAAAGTGTTTTTCCTCTTTAAAATTCTATCTTCGTAAGTTTCATGGTTACTCTTGTACTTTTATGAGGAGTTGAAAAACCCTATCTTCTGCCATTGCCAATTGCAGATCGAGGTTTTATTACACCGTCATCAAGTGGGAGTACTCTTGTTGATTTAGAGGATTGTATTTCTTCGGTGGTGATTCTTGGTGTTGATTCTATCCTTTCTCTTTTTTCGATGCATGGGTTCCGGTTTTGTTCTTCTTTTATGTGAACTGCTTTTTGGTGTATATGCTTTTGTTATGGTTTCTTTATTTTTTTTAGACTTTTATTGTTGGTTAAAAAATCTAGATATATAGTGGTGGAAGGGTTGAGTTATTGAGTTGCTAGTAATGTAAAAGGCACGCTAGGGAGTGGAAGATCCTTGGGTTTTTGGATGTCTAGCTGGTTATAGAATGAGGCATTGTGCAGAGTTTCACCATATTTATATAACTTTTTAAAGAGGAATAATGTTAAGGTTGTCGAAATTGACTTATGGAGTAAAAAAAGATGAACTTGGGACATTCACATTAGTGAAGACATGTTGACTTTTGTAGGCGGGTTGCAATTGGATGAGTTATGTAGCATTTTGCAGGGTGTGGTCTTAAATCAACACAATGAAGATGTATTTTTTTGGTGGAGTGATCCAAAGGGATTTTCTGTTAAATCTAATTAGCTATTTATTGATAACATTGTGAATGCAAGGCCTAGAATATCAGTCAACACTCAGTAGGAATCCAAAAATATTTAGAAGTTAAAAGCTCCAAGCAAGATCCTTATGTCTAGGTGGAGAATTTTTATTAATAATTTGGCAACCATAGTGGAGCTTTCTAGAAGGAATGTGATCAATTTCATACATGATTTAGCTGCCCTCATTACTTCGAAATTAGGGATGACAATGGATCGGGTCGGGTGCAGGTTTCACACTACTCAAACCCGCACCCAAAATCGGCACCCGAACCCGAACCCAAACCCAAAAGCTGTTCGAGTGGCAAAATGACACCCACGCCCATACCCGTTGGGTTCGGGTTTTTTCACACAAACCCGAACCGGCAGCAAAATACATTTTTCCTACCACTTTTCAAAAAATATATTATATATATATAAGCGGGTGTGATTTCGGGTTTCGGGTGCGGGTTTCACACTACCCAAACCCGCACCCAAAATATCGGGTCGCACCCGAACCCAAACCCAAACCCCGTCAACTCGAATTTTCACCTGTTGACTTGAGTTCGGGTGCAAATGGGCCCCACGGGTTTGGGTCTGCTTGTCATTCCTATTCGAAATAGAAGAATGAGACCACCATTTATTTCTGAAATGTTGTGTAGCCAACCATTTGTGGAACTTGGTGTACATGTGGATTAGAATGGAACCTGTAGGAGCATAAGTCCCAATTTCATAGAATTTCAAGTTATTTTGTAGGAAGCTTAAAGGAAGGGTCGAATAAGGTGTGAATGGATTACTCTAGATATCCATTTGTTGGTCTTTATGGCTTTGTAGGAATGATGTGTTGTTCAATGGATACATCAAAGCTGTGGTTAAAATGTTTGAATGTGCTAAGCTTGTGTCTTGGCCCTACTACAAATAGCCTATTTTACCTTGGTTGTGGAATGGTTATTACCTCGATTTTTTGGGCGACACAACGAAGGGTGTGGTGATAAATCACCACCTTTCCCCTTGGTGTACATGCAATTAAGGAAAATGTGGAACTTGTAGTGGGTTCGATCCCTAACAACTGCATATTTGTTTTTTTAAAAAACACTTTACTTTAACTCTCGGTTCTTAATGTGATTCATCATTATCATTGTCAATCTTGGAGACGAAGAAATGTTGGTTTTGTTGCATACCCATTGATTTTCAAGTCCAATGATTTTTGCATGAAATATATTCTCAATCACTTTTGCATGCATTTGGTATTGCTATAAAATTAAAAAAAAAGGTTAGATAAATAAAATAAAACTTTAAGTTAAAATATAATAGATTATGTAAGAACACCACCAACCTTGCACCATAGTTTTTCTGCACTTGTAATCTACCCTAGAGATATTTTTTAAGCTTCTTTAAATTTTACTATTTTCATGGAAAATGCTTTATTTATCAATGTTAGAGTTTCACAATGTAGCATCCAATATATATAGTTGTGTTGTTTGCATTCTGATTGGATGTAGAGGGTTTCTTGTAGAGTGATGTGTTGGCAATATTTTAAGCGTTGTTACTTTATGAATGTACGACAAAGATTTGTTGTAGACAAAAATGAGTTACTTTTCCCCTCGTTTCTTATGTAAATTCGAGGTAAAAAAAATATTTTTTTAAATAAAAAAATAAGGAATGTAACAAGTATTATTTCCTTTTTCAATTTTTTACCATTCACCTATTTCTTGTGTGTTGTAAGACTCAAACAAAGGACTATATTCAAAACAAAATATTCAAGATCTTGTTTTGTGAAACAACAACATTACTTGAAATATATTACCAATATGATTAGAAATAAATTTCTCAATATTGTCAGTCGGGGAAAGTAATAAGTTATAGAATGTTTTTTTACTAACAAAATTGGGAATTTATTCTAAAATATATCAATGGCCTTGCAAGGGGAGGAAACAACAACAACACAAGCACCAACATCAATATGTGAGATAGATTGCAAGAACAAGAAAAATGATTTCTTAACTAATCAACAAAAGTATAAAGATTTCTTAACTAATTAAGAAACTTGAAGATTTTCCTATCTTGCAATCCATTCATAGGAATGGAGTTTACGAGTTTGGAGTGATTGTAGATGAGTTAGGTTTAGGGTACAACTTAATGAACAAATGCTTTTATACACTATGATCGTGTGTAAACTGCAAGTGCATGATTGTGTTAAATAGTAAAAGATCGAACCCATTGGGAGATATATGATTGCCAAATTTTTACCTTAACTTTGTTTATCTAAAGCGATCAAAATGAGTTTGAGTGATTGCAATTTTAAAAGTAGAGTTTTAAAAAATAATAAGAATAAGGACATGGGATTATGATTACGATTCTAGATTCACCCTAATGAATTTCCAAGATTATAAGAATATTTCTTTAGCATTTTGGTAGAAAAGTAGATGAAAATATGTGTCACCCACTTTTGCAGCGTGCACAATCTAGACATTGATTTAGAAATAGCTAACGACTTTCTCAATAGATAGCGAGTCTCCTTGTCACGGAGGGCGCCTCGCTAATCTATTGTTTAGTAATCCGCTTTTGGATGTCAAATCATTATCTTTCGATACATGATCAACATAGACGTGTGAAATGCCATTCGAATTCTAAAATGAAAAACAAAATATTTTTTCTTCTCGTAATTAAAACAGAGGATTCATTGGGGTTCTACCAAGATCATTGTTCTCACAACCCCTAGTCCTTCAGGTACTATTCACACATGGTGAGATAAACAACAATGATAAAAAGTAAAGACATTGCAAGTAAATAAATAAAGTAAATGACAAAGCAAATAAAGTGATAACAAGATGAATACAAAAGCAAGATTAATGTACCACAAATGCTAAAATTACAAAGGAAATAGAAAAACACACAAACTAAGCACTAGATAAATAACAAGTGTGTTAGAATGATAGTAGTAAAAGTGATGGATTTTCCAAAGTCTCATCCTTAGGTGTCTCCCCCCTTTTTCTTGATGCCCAAGCCTCTTTTTATACTAATTCAAGCATTATGTGACTCATAATTGACACTAATTTTGTGCATTACTACCACTAATCACTAATCATGAATGCTATGGAGGTTTTGGATGATGAAAGGTTACAAAAACTGTCCAAAAAATAAAAAGTTTGTAACTGCCTAAGAGCTGACACGGGCCGTGTCTGACAACACGGGATGTTTGTGTGAGCCTCTGGATTCTTGTATGGAGGAGGCTTAAAGGGGGCAAGACGACATGTGTCATGAGACACGGCCAGGCCGTGTTGTCCTTAAAAAAATTGTATGGGAAGGCTCCGATTTGCGTGATCTTGGGCCTTTTTCGTTCCAATTTGCTATATGGAGCTCTTATTACCTGAAAATAGAAAAGGAAGACAAAAACATATAAAAGCGAACTAAAATAATGAAAACACACATGAAAAATAATGAAAACAAACAAGAACCATGATGCATTTCACCGCTTATCATACTACTTTAAATAATACATATTACGACACATATTTTACCACAGTTCTTTGAAGGACCATGGTAACATTTCTAAAATTATGCCCCATCATTTTTATTTATTTTTTAATTAAAAATTGTTTACATATTACCACGGTTGGATAGAGAAACTGTGGTGAAAGTTTCTAAAGTTCAGGGGTTCGAATCTCAACGCCAACATATATGTGTTTTCTTTAATATTATAACGACACCTTTCTTTTTGTTTTATTATTACATTAAATACAAACATAGTTTCACTACGGATGATTATTCCATCTGTGGTGATATTATTTAATTAAATTTTTTTAAAAAGCTCCAGTTTTTAACCACTTAAATTTAAAAATAAAAGGGGAAATATATTTGCACGGTTGGTGTAATCAACCGTAGTGAAATATTTTATTCAGAAACAAAAAACACAACTTAGCATGTTCAACACTATTTATGTACCATCAATATCGTTCTTCATTGAATGTGAAAATATGTCATCACTATCGTTATTGGGTTAACATGCAAAGCAAAGAAAAACACAGGAAACACAAAGAAGGAACACGGAGAATCTTACTAGAAAGAAGCACATAACTCAAAATATTTAGCTATTTTACTTCTTCATCATATTTTCGGTACGCAAACTTTTTACCATGCATGTACACTAAAAATCGATCTTGAATGTTGTTGTTGTTGTTTATGTTGTTATGTTGAATTTTGATGTTCTTATTGTTTATGTTTATGTTATTGATGTTGAATGTTTATGTTCTCGTTGTTATTTATATTGTTGTTGTTGTTTATGTTCTTGTTCTTGAATGTTTATGCTGTTGTTGTTTATGTTCTTGTTCTTGAATGTTTATGTTGTTGTTGTTTATGTTGTTGTTCTTGAATGTTTATGTTGTTGTTGTTGAATGTGTATGAGACACATTTGTATTCACGATTATATGTGGAAATAGTATTATATGGTTAGATGAAAGAGTTGAATTTGATCAAGACTCTAGTTGAAGATGATATAATTGTTGTTTATGTTGTTGTTGTTGAATGTGTATGAGACGAATTTGTATTTATGGTTTTATGTTGAAATATTATTATAAGGTTAGATGAAACAAGTGTTAAAATTGTCTCTGTCAGCATTGTTGATTCTTGGAATTATATATATATATATATATATATATATATATATATATATATATATATATATATATATATATATAGGGGACGACTCAGGTGAGAACACTTGGTTATTATGAGAAATGAGAACAATGAATCACGACCATTAAATTTGATTTTAATGGATTGGATTGGTTTCTCTTTCTAAGATCCTTAATATTTAATGGACTGGATCTTAGAAAGAGAAACCAATCCAGTCCATTAAAATCAAATCTAATGGTCGTGATTCATTGTTCTCATTTCTCATAATAACCAAGTGTTCTCACCTGAGTCGTCCCCTATATATATATATATATATATATATATATATATATATATATATATATATATATATATATATATATATATATATATATATATATATATATATATATATATATATATATATATATATATATATATATAATAGCATATTAATGTTTAAGTTTTCTATTATTTCAAATCACATGATCATCAATTTCCTTCAATTTTTTATATAGATGTTTAAGGAGACCACACCATTATCACAAAAAGCTTTAAAGACGTTCGTACACGTTGGGCGTTTTGCTTTCAATGCGCTTTATAGGCCATGGTGATCACATTGAATTTGTAATATATGTTTGCAATGTTTTAACGGTTTGATGAAAATGATATTTAGGTTAGTTTAACATTTTGGTAGTGTAATCATATTTTGGTTACAAAGATATGTGTATTTGCTGGTTCTGTTGTGGTAAAAAATATTGTATAAATACATGTACTAAAAAAAAGGGCATATGTGGAATAATAAAAAAAATTATTTTAAAAGAATAAAGTATTTCACCATGGTTGTTTAAGATGACTGTGGTGATATGTAGCGTACCAATTATTATATGTCATACCATGGTCGAGAATTGAACACATGACCTTTATATAATTCACAACGGTCGGTTAAGATAATCATTGTGATAGGTAGCATGCTACCTAGTTTATTATTACGAACACACGCCCGTGGTGGAAAGAAGCAAACTTACTACTACAACCCTTACCTTACCACGATTGATCAACCGTGATGATATCTCTTTTCAGACCACGGTGAAATGACCTTTATATAGTAGTGATAGTTAATTTTGGATATCTTACCCCTCGATTCTTAATAAAATCGAAGAAGTAGATTATTTAATTTTTAAATAAAAAAAAATCGTTACTTTTAAAGAAATTAAAAGATAAACTGTAATTGCTGAGTTTCAAAACATATCCCCTGAATTAGTTTTTTCCCTCAATTATTTACTCAAATTCAAAAAATAGATGATATTTAAAAAATAAAATAAAACGTCACGCGTTCAAAAATTATACCTCAATTTTTTTGTTGTTGAGTGAGTTGAAAATATTATCTTAAATATTTTATTTACAATGTGAGAATGACTTATCAAAATATAATAGATTTGGTGATTGTACTCTTAAAAAATTGGAAGTTAAATCATTTGTCTTGTATAGCAAGCAATCTCTAATGTATCTTTGCTTTGTATAGAATAACCCATGTACTTCCTTATAGTAAAGTTTTGACTTATACAAAATATATATATGGTGCCTCTTGCTTGATCTTTTTGTTATACATTTATTTTTCTTTAAAAAATAGGGATAAGCTGAAATTATTTCCTCGATATGATTTCACCGAATGATGCTAGACAACACAAAGCATTGAATAACGTAGACTTGGTCGATAAGCGGCAATATTTTAAGACAATTAGTTCATTAGGTGAAAACTTGATGAATTGTAGTTGGGACAGTTGATAATTATTTCTACTCAGTAATAAAGTAAACACTTTCCTTTTCTTTCTGTGGGTGATATACTTCCAATGGACCATTACAGAAACATGTGCATCATCATTTCTCACTCATTTGAACTGCGCATATATATATATATATATATATATATATATATATATATATATATATATATATATATATATATATATATATATATATATATATATATATATATATATATATATATATATATATATATATATATATATATAATCACAATATTTGTTTTATAAATATGAATAGATAATAATCCGACAAGGTAGTTTGACTGTAAAATAATTTTAAGATACTATGTAAATACTTGGCCATGCAAACCGGTTTTCTACCTAACTACGTTCGATATATGTGTACAATGACAAATCAACGTTATTAAAATTAGATATGGAGCATGCAACTAATATGCTTTAAATTAGGTCAACGACCGATATCCAAAAATCATTATAATTTTGATCATGAGAATTTTAACATCATATCATATTTAATAATTAAATAAATAAAAAGTAGATATAATTAAATATTGAAAGTACGGGAGTTTTATTTGGTTAGCTTGTCAGATATGGTACCTATAATTTTTATTTGGGTTAATGAATTTTTTAGTCATTTTAAATATTTTAAATTTGTTTTTAATCTCTCTAAATTTTTTTTTAAAGAATGGTCCTTCTAAAACTTTAAATTTTAACTTTTGATCTCTCGTGACAAAATCATAGCTAAAATAGTCTCTACTTTTGTCGCTAAAATAAAAAAACTGTTAAATTGTAAAACTAAATTGCAGGAGAGATCAAAAGTTAAAATTTAAAATTTTAGGAGGATAATTTTTTTTTAAAAATATTTAGAAAGACTAAAAACGAAATATGAAATATTTAGAAGGAGAAAAATTGATTAACCTTTTTGTTTTATGCATTTATGTGAATAGCGTGATTCATAGGAGCCGACATGGTGTTGATGTACGATAATGCATGTGGTAGGAAGTTTTCCATGTCTCAAGCTCATGAGCCTAAAGTAGAACCCGTGATAGTATTCAAAATTATGATAAGAATTTTTATTTTGATTATGTTTAATTAATTTAGGTGATTGGAAAAATTATAATAATATAGATGTACATATCCGTTATATTGGGCTGGGTTGGGTCATAATCCGGAGCCAATAAAGCCTGCACTAAATTCTAAGGCAATTTCTTAATCTACTCCCTTATACTCTTAGGTGCTTTGCACAATTTTATTCATGTATTTGTTTTTGGAGAAATATATTCGGACATAATTTTTTTAGTCAAAATTTAGTTTTTTTGAGTTATATTTACGAAAGTATTTTAAACTGGTAAATATTGGAAAAAATTTCTTAATAATTCAGTTCAAAGAAATTTTAGTAGATGCAAATCCAGAACATCTTAATGTCAGACTTTTTCGTAGATATAGCTCCGAAAGTTTTTGCTATATTTTAAACCTGCATGATCACTCCCTCATTATTGTTTTTCTTCTCCCACAATCACCTTCACCAACCTAAAAAATCTTACATAATCAATTATCATTTTTCACTCCAAAACTCCAACTTTTTCGTGCAACAAATCAAAGGGAGCAAGAGAAGATTGAGTTTCAGGTAAGGATTCAACTTTTTCTATTACATTGCTCACATTAATCATCAAACTTTTGTAAAAAAAAAAGTAACGTTGGTTCCGGAGGTACAGCTCCAGAACGTGTATTTGATGGCTTGCAAAATCAAGTCATTTTATACAGGTCCGGGATGCCCTATACCACCTACATCACCAGAATGTGGTGACTCATTAAACGATAAATTTCGAGATGTGGTCGAATCGTTTTGTTGAAAGAATGCACAAATTCGAAAGATTGAACAACATTGAAAAGAAATCGAATGCGGAAAAGTCCAAGGAGAAACCACCAATAAATTTAGCCGGCGACATTTGTTTTGATTCGTTTTGAATTTTTGAAGTGCAATACATATACTCACTTTTTAACATTGCAATATACTCACTTTCTATATTCTATTATGGTTTTAAAATGTATCAACAAAAGTTTCGGATATATATCTACGGAAGGTTCTTAAGTTTGCAGTTCCAGGGAATGTTACGGAGAGATACCTATAAATATGGGGACGTTCTGGGGATATAGATACGGAAAGAAGTTTGATAGAAAATGGTTGGTCCATATTCACCTAGGTTTTCTATAAATTTGGGGTTTCTTATGTTATCTTTCATACAAATATAAAAATGTCTCAATTGTATGATATCAACATCCGTTGGTATGCCACAAGTGTCTCATACTCCAACGACAAAACACTAGGGCAGACGTTCAAACTTACTGAGTACACCTCACTCGACGATATCATTGATGAAATCCACTATTGCCCATCTTACGGAGACAAACAAAAGGTTGTGAAGCTCGAGTATTGTTCACCGTCTGTTTACAACGAAAGGAACATCATTTATAGCAACTTTGAGCTAAAGAACCGAGAGGATGTTTTGGCGATGTGGCGAACGTATTTCAGTTTCGAATAAAAAATCCCGCTCGAGTTGGTAGCGACAGTACGAAGAATGGGCTATTGAAATGTAATATTTAATTTTCTATTGAAATCATCAATGTAATGTCGATTTTATTTTATGAATGTTGATTTTATCGTTGCAATGTTAATTTTCTGGTATTCTGTTTATGGTTTTTCTTCCGTAAATATGCATACAGACGTATTCTGTAAATGTAGCTCCGAAAAAATTTACGGTATTCTGTTTCTGGAGATCCAACATCGGCTGTCACTGGCACACGAGTAAAAGAATTGGCTCAGCGACGTCTGCAGGCGGAGGGTGTCTGTGAGGAACCCTCACCATAATCCCGAGGCCTCCGTGATGAAGTAGTAGATGTGGAAGGCCCCTCTGCTGGAACAGATGTAACAGGTACCTCTGCTACTCGAGATGTATCAAGTACATCGATTGGAACGGCAGATCCATCAGTCACCTGTGTTAGTAACTACATCAGTGCACGTCGCACGGAGGCATGCTATGCAGTCCTCCCAGATATAATGCGGTCTGGATGGTCAGCCATAATGTCTGCGTTGTATTACAAATAAAATCGAGTTAGATACAATTTAGGTATAACATGAAAATGAAAAGAAGAAAAAAACAAATTTACCTATGTAGATGCACATATGGAAATCTTTCGTAGATGTGGATACGGAACTACCTAACATTTTAAAAATTTGAATCTGTTCCGTAGGTGCATCAAACAATACCTACATTATCCTAAAGTATGTTTCTAAAAGTAACTAATGATTTCTACACCTAAAAATCTACTAAAACTCTATTACGGAAAATACTCTAAAATAACTCAAGAACTCGAAAACTTATTAATTAAATTGAATTTTGAAGTTGTTGGAATGTGTTGATTGTTGATGTTGACATTAACGGCCGAACTCGAGAGAAAAACAACTTTGGTGGAAATTTGATTTTTGAGTTAAGAGAGTTTGGGAGTTTGAGAAGATGAAAAGTGAAGATTGAGGGAGGAAAAGAGTCTGCACGAATATAACATCAAATGCTTCCGTAGACGAATCTCCGAAAGTCTTCCGTAGGTGCATCTACGAAACAAAACAACTTTAAACATAAAATTGTTTCCGGAAATACATCTACGGAAGCTAGGGACATTTTAAACAACGCGCGTGGTGCATAAGAGATCCATAAGGTAAAATCGTTATAAATGTCATAATTATGTCAATTAAGAAATTTCATATCATATTTAAAATCTACACTGATAATAAAAATAATACAATATTATCTCTCTCTTGTCTTTCTCTCCTTCCTCTTAAGTCTTCAATCTTCCTCTTAAGTCTTCAATTATATTATTTCTTATTAAATTTTATAAAAGAAACAACATTAATAGGTTTTTTTTTTTTTCGGACCGAACACATATTTATCATCTATAAGATGCAAATGCATCATCATCAAATAAAGGCACCGAACCTCCTCTCCCAAAACCCCTCCATTTGTTAACTTCATCATTCATCTTTCCCAAAGACCACTCTTAGCTTTGAAGGAGTTTTCATTTTCAAATCAACGCGTCACCAAAACCACTAACTATATTTTCAGACAATAAACACAACGTGTTCATAGAATTGAATTGAGACTATTGAAACACATTTTCCAAGTAACAAAAATCGATAATAGTGTATTTCAAAATTGGCGTTGACATTTTTTCCATATGAACCGTGTACTGTACATCCTTAACCTGACTACAGCAATACGCGTTCAACTGTTCAAAATTTATTGCTTGAGGTGATATGGAATCTGCAACATAGAGGTGCTCACTTTAATTCGGTCTTCATGTAAAAACTTTAAGTTCCTAAAATTATTATTTTCAAAAATCAAACTATAACCATTTTAAAACTATTTAAATGGTTTACATTTATAATCATAACTATATTTTAATCAAAATTGGTTATAAAATTGGTTATGATTATATAACTGATTTTTTAAAAAAATCCAGTTTTGAAAAGAATTTTTTCCGAAAATTTTTTTTTCCAAAAAAATAATTTATTTTGACAATTAAAATATTTGGATTTGAATAATAACCGGATTATAACTGAATCTAAAATAATTTAACCAGTTAATAACCATTTATTTATATCAAAATTATATGAATGGATAACCAAACCATTAATAACTAAACCAGTTAATATCCAAAGTTCTTACACGAAGACTGAATGCAGTGATCTCAGAGGTAGTTGATGATAGTCAGTCAGCCTTTGTACCGGGGCGGAATATCCAGGATAATATTCTTATTGCACATGAGCTGATCCGGGGATATAATAGAAAACACTTGTCGCCTAGGTGTACTATACAAATGGACGTGCAAAAAGCGTATGATACCGTCGAATGGGATGCATTAGAGCGGATTATGCAAGATGAGCTTTCCGGAGAAATTTGTCAAATGGATCATGACATGTATCAGAACTGTATCATACAGATACACAGTCAATGGGCAAATTAGTAGAGTTTTGAGAGCCAAACGGGGTCTTCGACAAGGGGACCCAATTTCTCCATTACTTTTTGTTTTGATAATGGAATACATGCACCGGTGTATGGGGAGATTGCATGAAACAAGAGAGTATCGTTTTCATCCCAAATGTGCAAGACTTAAAATCACAAATATCTGCTTTGCAGATGATTTGTTGTTGTTTTCTAAAGGGGATGGCACGTCTATAAAGAGTATGATGACGGTGTTTGATAAGTTCTCTGACTCTACAGGATTAAAGGCCAATCCTCAGAAATGTCAAGTCTATTTTGGTGGCACCAGAGAGATTGACAAACAGGAAATTTTAGCAGCTACTGGTTTTGAAGAAGGACAACTCCCTTTCAAATATCTTGGTGTCCCGTTGTCTAGTAGAAAACTTAGCATAGTGCAATGTCAGCCCCTGATTGATAAGATCATGGTTCGTATAAATCACTGGACAGCTAAATTGTTGAATTTTGCAGGTAAAAGTCAGTTGGTTCAAAGTGTGGTTTTTGCTATTGCTGCCTATTGGATGCAGGTGTTCCCGATCCCTAAAAAGATTATTCAACGTATAGAAAGTCTATGCAGAATGTTTCTTTGGAGTGGAAAGATCGAGGGCAGTAGGAAAGCTCCGGTTGCATGGGATAGAGTTTGTGATCCAAAGAAAGCTGGTGGGCTGAATATTATCTCGCTAAAGGAATGGAATGCAGCAACTATGATAAAGCTGCTTTGGAATGTGCAAGCCAAGAAGGATAAGCTGTGGGTGAGATGGCTCAATGCTTACTACATAAAGGGGCAGGATGTTCAGGATTGGCAAATTCCCCACGACTGTTCCTGGATCATTAAGCAAATCATGAGGAGCAGGGGGCTGATTACAAATGATCCGAATTGGAGGATGAAACTGGACTCTGAGAAATTTAAAACAAGAGAGAGTTATGAGCTGCTGCGAGAAACTCAACCTCTTGTTAGCTGGAGATCTGTTTTTTACGCTAATCAAGCAAGGCCTAGATCATTATTCCATCTATGGCTTCTTATGTTAGGCAGGATCCCTACCAAGGATCGATTGGTTAAATTTGGGGTGCAAGTGGACCAAAAATGCTGTTTCTGTATGGAGAATGAATCAATTGATCATTTATTTTTTCAGTGCAGCTTTGCGAAATCAGTATGGGGAGAAATGCTTATCTGGATGGGTTATCACCGGGGCCCAGAAATTTGGAGCATTGAGAAGGAGTGGATCACTGCAGAAACAAAGAAAAAAGGGTGGAAGCGAAGCATACTGAAAGTTGCAGTGGCGGAGACATCCTATATGGTGTGGAAACATAGAAATGAAGTGATCTTCAATCAAATACAAGTGAACTGTAGCATTGTGGATGACATTAAGTATAATGTGGTTATTAGAAGTAGCATGAATAGGAAACTTGTGAACCATGTAGATACTGAGAACATTAAACTTTTAGGAGTTTGATGAGTTAGTTTTGTGGATGTTTCTGTACCTGGACCCTCATTGGGTCGGTTGTATTCTCTGTTTTTGAGGAATAAAGTCAATATTCTCCAAAAAAAAAAAAAAAAACTAAACCAGTTAATAATCATTCAATTATATCTGAATATTTAAAAATAGTTTAGATTTAGTTATGGATTTGGACATCACAACTGGATATTTTGCACACCCCTACCTAAAATTATGCAGTATGTTATTGAGTTTCTGTTTGAAATCCAATCCACTCACAAAATTTAATAACCTTGGTGTGTTTAAAATGATAAAGACATAAATAAAAATAATAATTTTATTAAATTATCCATAAGTATTAATAATTTAATATAATCTCTGTACTTTTTTGTAATTGTCACATTTGCATAAATATTATACTATTGTTATTTTAATTTTAATTTATAAAATTTAATATAAAGTTAATTATTACATTTCCAATACATATTGTTTTGGTTTAGGTTGATGTCAAGCCCACTTAAATTCATACATTTTTTTAAAGTCAAATAAGGATATATTAAAGATGGAAATATATTATCTTATAACAAAAATTATAAAGCTTAAGAAGAGTCTAAAACAGGATAAAGATAAAGATAAAGATAAATGTTTTGTTTTGAATTTAACATAAATTTTTAAATATACTATATACATTATCCACTACATTTTTTATATTATTTTATTTTCTATTTTTTAAAATAGTTTTACTTTTTAATTTTATAAAATTTTCATGAAAATACATTTATTATTTTCATTCTGTCAAAAAGATATTTCAATTAAATTTAAATTTTTAATTCTACTTTTTGAAAAATAAGTTTTATTTTTTGATATAAATATCTCAAAAAAGCATCTAAAGTATTTTTATTCTATCCATTTTTTAAATTTTTTCATAATTTGTTTTTTTAGTTGGCATAATTTTTGCAACATAAAATAACTTTAATTTTCATTCTATCCAAGCACACCAATAAACATATTGTTGATGGTTCCATGAAGGAAATGAAAGAAACAGATAATAAATTTTAATTTAATTTTTTTTTCATTATCTGTTCCCTTCACTTTCTTAATGAAATCATCATTAATAAGAGAAGATTGCAATGTATCCCTTTGCTGCCATTAATGCAACACACTCGGCACTAAATAGTATGCTCCTAATCTCCGTTGCCAATTTTATTTGATATTTATAAATAAAAGTAGTTATATGACACAATCACATAATTCCTTTATCTCCTCATTTTGTTTAAACAACACATATTACTTATGTGAATCTAAGACCTTATATATAGGCAATGGTTAAGGAATAAATTTAGATCGACCTTTTTTATATTTAATAAAAATTATTTAAAGGTTGAAATATTTCAAGGCATAAAAGTATTTAAATTTTTAAAAATTTTCATATCTTGTTAGGAATTATATCTATTTTCAGAGAAAAAAAATCTTCTTAGTCATTCAATAATTTAGACTATATATATAATAAGTTTTTTTTTTATCATAATTATAAGTTTTATATTTATTTCTAAAAAAAAAATCAAAATGTTTTGTTTTGAATTTGACATGAATTTCTAAATATTACATTATTCACTAAATTTTTTATATTATTTTATTTTCTATTTTCTAAATAGTTTCACTTTTTAATTTAACAAAAAATTTCGTGAAAATAAATTTACTATTTTCATTATGTCAAAAAGATATTTCAATTAATTTTAAATTTTCATTTCTCCTTTTTGAATTTTTTTAATTTGAAATAAATATCTCAAAAAAGCACCTAAATTAATTTTATTCTATCCATTTTTTAAATTTTTCATAATTTATTTTTTAAGTTGGCATAATTTTTGCAACATAAAATAACTTTAATTTTCATTCTATCCATTAAAATATTTTTAAAATATATTTTTCAGTCAACTAAACTATTTAATTTTAATTTTTAAACTAAGACACATTTTCAATGACACCCTTCTCTACCTCGGCCAACAAATTGATGTAAAACCCTTAAACCAACCAAAGAAAAATCAATTATATGTAGTAGTTCATATTAAAAAAAATACATTTGCTTAAAGCGTACGCATTTCTATGAAAGTGAATAATTGTAATTAGGGGAAAGTAATCAGTTGAATAGGTTCATAATCATTCAGCAAAAAATATCAAAACAAAAATTGAATTCATGAAATAATAAATATTAAAAAAACACACCCTATAATTCAAGTTGTCAAATACCATAATGTCATACCCTAATTTTGACACCCCCTAAGATGTCACATCATATGACATTTCACATACTACATCAACTTAAAACAGATACCCATAGCAGTCACTTGTTCACCAAGTACTCGAATTAGGGTTTCAAGCTAGGAAATTCAGGCAAAGGATCAATCAATGATTGAAATGATCCTCAATACATTCATAGAGGTCCAGTTGCTTCATTCATCTAAATATAATCTCCAATATCAAGACATCAAGCCTCAAGTCCATCAAAGGCACCAGATTAGGGTTTTGAATTCACCAAGGATTGGAATCAAGGCTTTCACCTGAGAAGAACCTTAAGCTTCAAAACATGATTCAAAAAGCTCAAGTATCTTCAAATGATCCCACCCATCAATATCTAAACCAACATGTGCTTCAATTCAAGTTCAACAATTCCCAGTTTCATCCGGTCCACAATTAGGGTTTTTTGGACCTAATTCACCCAGGAAGTTCACTTTTGATCAAGACATGATTCCATGGATCAAATGATGGTTCAAAAATCTCCAATGCCTCATTATAATATACTCACATTATTCATTTGATTGAAAGATCTTGATTCATCAGATACTTAGAAGATTACAATTTATTTAGAAAAAGTCAACTGTTTGAGATCACCTTCGACTTTTGAGAAATTTGGTTAACTATGGATTTTTAAGGATCAAAACTATGAATATATGGTTATTAGAGCCATTTGATCAAGAAAAATCAAGAAAATTAACCAAGAATCAAAAAGTCAATATTTTAGGGTTTTGCCTTTTAATGAAGAATTACATATTCTTTATTCAAACTTTAAAAAGTCATGACTTTCTCATCCGGCAAAATCTTTTCAACCAAAGCTCATTTTGAAGATAAAACCAAGATCTGCAACTTTGTCACATATAACTTTTTCTCAAAAGGTCAACCATTTGAAAGATATGGGCTCATGAAGTTTCTTCCTGTTAGAACAAGAATTGTTCTGATCAATATTCTTAGTTTTGATGATAATATTATATATGAATTTTGTATAAGACAATGTGGTACTCTAATCCTATGCATTTTCCATTTCAGGAAATATATAAAGAGTATGCACAATTCAGCGCAAAAAGCACTGACTCAGAAGGTTCAAGTATGTAACATCAGAACATGCTCTCGCAAGACATCAGAAGATGGTCAAGCAGAATCAGAACATGGTCTATGAAGCATCAGAAGAACTTGAGTTCAAAAGCAGAAGCACTGAAGTTCTTATGGTATCACGCTTGAAGCACTTCAAATTCAGAAGACAAGAAGATGCTCTGCACCAAGCTGAATGACTCTGATATTCAAACATTGTATCTACAAAGATCAGATCAGAAGCAAGTACAAGATGACAAGCTATGCTGACTGATAAAAGGAACATTATAAGCTATTAAAGGCAAAGTCAGTTAAAGCAGGAAAAGCAAGGCTCGAGGTAGTTGACAAAAGAGTGAAACATTAAATGCAAAGCTGCACGGATCACGCAATGCATTAAATGCTCCCAACGGTCATCTTCTCATAACGCCTATAAATAGAAGTTCTAATGAGAAGCTGAATACACAACTCTTGCGCAAAATACAGAAACACTGTCAAATTCAAAAGCTCTCAAACTTCATCTTCAACCTCACTACTCTTGTAATATCTTAGTGAGATTTAAGCTCAGAACTTAAGAGAAATATCACAGTTGTGATTATAGCCTTTTAAGAAGCATTTGTATACTCTTGTAAACATTTATTTTACATTGATTTGTAAAAGGTTCCTAGAGTGATCAAGTTGTGATCAGTAGACTCTAGAAGACTTAGAAGTTTCTAAGTAGTGTATTTCCTAGAGTGATCAAGGTGTGATCAGAATACTCTAGAAGACTTAGAGGGTATCTAAGTGGAAAACCATTGTAATCAAGGTTGATTAGTGGATTAAATCCTCAGGTGAGGTAAATCACTCTAAGGGGGTGGACTGAGTAGTTTCGTTAACAACGAACCAGGATAAAAATCATTGTGCAATTGTTTTTATCTTAAGAGTTTTTAAAGTCACACTTATTCAAATTCCCCTTTCTAAGTGTTTTTCTATCCTTCAATTGGCATCAGAGCACCGGTTCTAGGTGCAAGCACTTAACCCTGTTAGAAAAAGATTCAGGGTGAGAAAAACACTAAGTCAATATGGGTGATGCTATTCCTACTACATCTACTTCAAATGATCAACACAACAATGGAAATGGAAATGGATATATTAGACCACCAGTATTTGATGGTGAAAACTTTGAATACTGGAAAGATTGATTGGAAAGTTACTTTCTTGGTCTAGATGGTGATTTATGGGACTTGCTTGTGGATGGTTACAAGCATCCAGTAAAGGCTAGTGGAGCAAGGATGTCAAGACAAGAAATGAGTGATGATCAAAAGAAACAATTCAAAAATCATCATAAGTCAAGGACTATTTTGCTGAATGCTATTTCTCATTCTGAATATGAGAAGATATCAAACAGGGAAACTGCCCATGATATCTTTGAATCATTAAAGATGACTCACGAAGGAAATGCCCAAGTCAAAGAGACAAAAGCTCTTGCATTAATCCAGAAGTATGAAGCCTTCAAGATGGAGGATGATGAAAACATTGAAACAACGTTCTCAAGATTTCAAACCTTGACTGCTGGACTAAGAGTGCTTGACAAGTAGGGATGGCAAAGAGACCCAAACCGTGGGGCCCACCCGCACCCGAACCCGAGTCAACGGGTGAAAACCCGAGTTGACTGGGTTTGGGTTCGGGTGCAACCCGATATTTCGGGTGCGGGTTTGGGTAGTGTGAAACCCACGCCCGAAACCCGAAATCACACCCGATTATATATATATATATATATATAAAATATATATTATATATAATATATATTATATATAATATATATAATATATATTTTATATAATATATATTATATATAATATATATTTTATATATATATATATATATATATATATTTGTGGAAAGTTGTAAGAAAATTGTAGGAAAAATATATTTTATGTATTTTGTTGCGGGTACGGGTTTGGGTGAAAAAACCCAAACCCAACGGGTATGGGTGTGGGTGTTATTTTATCACCCGAATAGTTTTTGGGTTTGGGTTCGGGTTCGGGTGGTAATTTCGGGTTCGGGTTTGGGTAGTATGAAACCCGCACCCGCGGGCACCCGTTGTCATCCCTATTGACAAGGGATATACAAAGGCTGATCACGTCAAGAAGATCATCATAAGCTTGCCCAGAAGATGGGGCCCAATGGTGACTGCATTCAAGATAGCAAAGAATCTGAATGAAGTCTCTTTGGAAGAGCTGATCAGCGCCTTGTGGAGTCATGAAATAGAGCCGGATGCTAATGAACCTCAGAAGAAAGGTAAGTCTATTGCATTAAAATCTTTAAATAAAAAATGCACTAACGCTTTTCAGGCTGAAGAAGAAGATTCTGAAGAATCAGAAGAAGAAGAAGATGAACTGTCCATGATCTCCAGAAGGGTAAACCAACTCTGGAAAGGTAAGCAAAGGAAGTTCAAGAACTTCAGAAGTTCCAAAAAGCATGAAAGAGGATAATCTTCTGGAAACAGAAGAAATGACAAGAGGAAGGTCACGTGCTTTGAATGCAATGAGCCCGGACATTACAAGAGTGAGTGTCCAAAGCTTCAGAAGGATAAGCCCAAGAAGAAGTTTCATAATAAGAAAGGTCTTATGGCAACTTGGGATGATTCAGATTCATCAAAATCAAAATCAGACTCTGAAGGCGAGCAGGCACACATTGCGCTGATGGCTAATGTGGATGCTGAATCAGAATCTACATCAGAATCAGACTCTGACTCTGAAGAGGTATTTTCTGATCTATCTAGAGATGAGCTAGCTTCCAGTTTAGCTGAAATTCTTGAAATCAAGGCTAAGCTTAGTATCAAATATAAAAAGCTGAGAAAGCTCTTTGTATCTGAAACTAAGAAGCTTGAATTAGAAAATTCTGAACTCAAAGAAAAAGTTTTAAAATTATCCAAAGATGTTGAGTCATCTTCGGGTTCAGAAAAATCCATTCCAAGCTTGAACAATATTCTTAAAGAATATGACTTGAGTTTCAGGAAATTCTTATCTAGAGGTATTGGTAGAAGTCAACTTGCCTCCATGATATATGTTGTAAGTGGAAACAAGAGAGTTGGCATAGGCTATGAGGGTGATACCCCATACAAACTTGAACCTGTAGATGATATGAAAATCACATACAAGCCATTGTATGATCAGTTCAAGTATGGCCACTCCCATGATATTAGGCTCACCTCACATGCTAAAAGCTTTCACGTTACACACACTAAGAAGCATGTGACACAAAATAGAAAATATCATTTTGATCAACCTAAGGAATACCATGTTGTACCTCCTGTTGTTTACCATGCTAAACCCAAGTTCAATCAGAACTTGAGAAAAACTAACAAGAAAGGACCCAAGAAAATGTGGGTACCTAAGGAGAAGATAATTTCTGTTGCAGATATCCTTGGCAGCAAAGAAGACAAATCAAAACATGTCATGGTACCTGGACTCTGGGTGCTCACGGCACATGACGGGAAGAAGGTCTATGTTCCAAGACCTGGTGCTTAAGTCTGCTGGAGAAGTTAAGTTTGGAGGAGATCAGAAGGGCAAGATAATTGGCTCAGGAACCATAAGTACTGTCAACTCTCCTTCTATAACTAATGTTCTTCTGGTAGATGGATTAGCTTATAACTTATTGTCCATAAGTCAATTAAGTGACAATGGTTATGACATAATGTTTGATCAAAAGTCTTGTAAGGCTGTAAGTCAGAAGGATGGCTCAATCCTATTTAAAGGCAAGAGAAAGAACAACATCTATAAGATTGATCTTCAAGATCTTAAGAATCAGAAGGTAACTTGTCTTATGTCTGTTAGCGAAGAGCAATAGGTCTGGCACAAAAGATTAGGCCATGCTAGTTTGAGAAAGATCTCTCAGATTAACAAAATAAATCTGGTCAGAGGACTCCCTAATCTGAAATATAAATCAGATGCTCTTTGCGAAGCATGTCAGAAAGGGAAGTTTTCCAAACCTGCATTCAAGTCTAAGAATGTTGTCTCTTCCTCTAGGCCGCTAAAACTTCTGCACATTGATCTGCTTGGCCCAGTCAAAACATCATCTGTCAGAGGGAAGAAATATGGATTAGTCATCGTAGATGATTATAGTTGATGGACATGGGTAAAGTTCTTGAAACACAAGGATGAGTCTCATTCAGTGTTCTTTGAATTCTGCACTCAGATCCAATCTAAGAAAGAGTGTAAAATCATAAAGGTCAGAAGTGATCATGGTGGCGAATTTGAGAACAGATTCTTTGAGGTTTACTTCAAAGAAAATGGTATTGCCCATGATTTCTCTTGCCCTAGAACTCCACAGCAAAATGGAGTTGTAGAGCGAAAGAATAGGACTCTACAAGAAATGGCTAGAACCATGATCAACGAAACCAATATGGCTAAGCATTTCTGGGAAGAAGCAA
The DNA here is from genome assembly GCF_029867415.1 of Vicia villosa. Taxonomy (NCBI): domain Eukaryota; kingdom Viridiplantae; phylum Streptophyta; class Magnoliopsida; order Fabales; family Fabaceae; genus Vicia; species Vicia villosa. The sequence continues at coordinate 94,660 of NW_026706121.1, forward strand.
TAAACACTGTATGCTATATTCAGAATAGAATCTCTATCAGACCTATTCTTAATAAGACTCCTTATGAATTGTGGAAGAACATAAAGCCCAACATTTCATATTTTCATCCTTTTGGATGTGTTTGTTTTATTCTGAATACTAAAGATCATCTGAGTAAGTTTGATTCTAAGGCACAGAAGTGTTTCCTTCTTGGATATTCTGAACACTCTAAAGGCTACAGAGTATACAATACTGAAACATTGATTATTGAAGAATCAATCAATATCAGATTTGATGATAAGCTAGGTCTTGAAAAGCCAAAGCAGTTTGAGAATTTTGCAGATATAGATATCTCAATTTCAGAAGCTGAAGAACCCAGAAGCAAAGTACCAGAAGATCAAGTTGCTGCTTCTTTAGAGAATCTCAGAATTTCTGAAGAGCCAACAGTCAGAAGATCTTCGAGACTCAACTCTGCTCACTTAGAAGATGTTATTCTTGGAAAGAAAGAAGATCCTATCAGAACAAGATCTTTCCTAAAGAATATTAGTACAAACTTATGATCAGAATGAGAAGATGAGAAGTTCTAACTCTTTCAGAATCTAATTCAAAGCAAGCACAACTGTCACCAGCTATTCCAGAAGTTGAACACGTGTTCACTCTATTTGGACAAGCATGCGTGTAGCTGATGAGACGCCGCCCTAGGTAACAGTGCAAATCATTTCAAAGTTCACGTTATCCCACCTAACGTCATTCATCATTAAATGCATTTGATTTTCTTGATTCTGTAACTGTTGATTCTCATAATTTCATTGCATTCTTTTTCAAATCCGTATCTATATAACCACACCTCATCATATCATTCTCTCTTTTACGCATTCATTTTCTCTCTCTCTCTCTCTCTGTATGAATTTCTGCAATCTGTTCGCTATTTTCTCTAACCCTAAACGCAAGAAGAAACCTAGCAATCTCAGAAAGGTGCAAATGGTTGCTTCTTCATCTCAATACGCCGGTTCCTCTTCTCAACAACAACAACAACAAGAAGAACAATCATTTATTCCACTAGTCACTTGCTCGATTCCTCGGGATGAGTTAGAAGTGATTTGTGAGTTGATGGTTGACGTTGATAATCTTGAAGAACATGGGTTTCATGTCAGAGATAATATGGTCTTTCAAGAATGGTCATCGTTGTTTCTCGAGTTCTGCGGACCAGTCTATCCTGACTTGGTTAAAGAGTTCTGGGCTTATGCTTTCGTCATTCCTAAAGCAATAGTTTCATTTGTTCATGAAAGATTCTTCTCAATCACTGAAGACTTATTGCGAATGTTGTTCAATTTGAGAAACCCTGTTGGTGCTTTTGAACTTTCTCGTAGAGCAAACTAGGAAGATGTACTTGCTGAACTATACCCAGATGTGACGAAAACCAAGAATGTCAAGGATTTGAAGGACATTTACAAAGTTTGGACAAAGATTCTTCTAGGCTGTTTCTATCACATGAAATCGACCTGTTCACCCAACTTCGTCAACAAAGACCAACAATACATCATGTATTGTATTGGTACTCAGAAGAAGGTTGATGTTCCTTACATCATTTTCAATCATATGTGGATTGCTGTAAGAGAGACTAGAGATGAGAACAGAACGAAGAAAGGAAATGTTATTCCCTTTGGGAGGATCATTACCAATCTTCTAGTTCAAACCAAGATGGTTGAAGAACTGGAATCTGCTGGAGTTATCAAGGACCCTGTTACTATCACTGGAAGTATCTTGAATGCAAATACCTTGAGGAAGATGAATCTTATTCAAGCTATTGGAAATTCTCCTCAACCTATTCTAGGAGTTAGAAACAGAAGAGGCCCTGTTCTAGCTGAGTTTGAAATGTTTTTCAGAAATGAACTACCAGAAGTTAAGGTTCATTATCTTAACGTTCTCAGAGAGGGTGGTGCTATCGATGCTCCTACTGGAGTAAGTCGTCAGAGGCTTTCTACTTCCAAGGCTGGAGTATCAGAAGTTGTTCCAGAAGTTCTCCCAAAAGATGCTTATCATCAGGAAAGAAGAACAAAGCGCAAGCTAGATCTTCCTTCTATCAGTCAAGAGGAGAGAAATCAAGAGGAAGCTGCTGCTGAAGTTGATGAAAATGTTGTCGTTGAAAATGAGAATATAGAACAAGAAGATGTTGTAATAAGAAAGAAGCAAAATAACTCTAAGAAAGAAAAGAAAGAAGATAAAGAGAAGAATGATGAGAAGGACGTAGAGAAGAAGAAGAAGAAGAAGAAGAAGAAGAGAAATAAGAAGAAGAAAAAGAAAGTTGTTGAAGTAGAAAAGAGATCAGAAGAAGAAGTGAATCAAGAAGAAGTGAACAAGGAAGAAGAAGAGAAGGAAGCTTCCAGAAGGCGAGAAATTGCTCTAGCAAAGGTGAAGGCCGTTTATGAGAAGAAGAAGCGAAAGGCTATGGAAGCTGACTCTGAGAGGCTTCAGGAGAAAAGATCTTCAGGTATACGTATTTCTGAACCTGACTCTGTTTCTGTTTTAAGTTCAAAATCTGTACCAACAGAAGTTCCTAAACCTTCTCAACCAGATATTCAACCAGAAATAGTCTCCACCAAATCACCTTCAACCACCAAAGTTCTCACCCCTCCTTCTTCACCCAAAACCATTATTGTTTCTGACCAACCTGTTTCTGAAACCATTCTTGATGTTCAACCCCTTCAAACTCTCTTTCCCCCTCATACAAATATCTCCACTTCTCAACCTCCTCCTCACTCAAACTATGAACCGATTTCTTCCCCTACTTAAAATAATCCCATTGTATTAGATCCTCCAAATTCTGATTCGTTAGAACAATTGTTCCGTGACTGCAACTTCACACCAAAACCTCATCCTGAACCTGAGCTGGTTGTGTTAGAATTTGAGAATGAAGCAGAATCATCTTTCTGTCTTGATAGAGAATCTGCTCCTTACTTCATTCTACACCCAGATTCTGCCATCACCAGACTCAAATCCCGCAGGGAACTTTCTGTTGGTGTATGTTTTGAATTGTTAAAACTAAAGATGCAGACAGGGTTAGAAGCCTTGAAGGCAGCACATCATGCCCGGATGGATGATGTTGCTCTAAGAAATCTCTGGAGAATTTTCAGAAGAAAGATGAACTCTGAGTTTCTGAAGCTTCAGAAGGCGTGTGAAGCAGAAGCTCCAGGTCCTCTTAGAACTCTCAGGCCCTATGAAGAATTTTGGTTCAGTCCTCTCAGGTGCAGGCATTGTTTTGAAGAAAAAGTATTTGTTGATGAGCTTGCTGATGAACTTGAGGAAGTGCACCCTCTTGCTATGGTTGTATGGAAGCCTCAGTTTCATGTTCTGACTGGAGACTTTTAGTCATTATTCAACTAGTTAAGGGAGAATCCCTCTGCTAAAGCACCAGATATGGTATATCCAGCTGTTGAATACCCATCAGAACCTGCTGCTCCTATACCTCCAAGGAATCTGGCTGAGATCCTTCTGGCTCTTGCAAATTCTGATATCCCTGCTCCGGAATATGCTGAAGATGCTTCTATGTCAGAAGCTGATGCTGAAAATCAAAGTGTTGAGAATCATCCTGCCGAGAAACTTCGTGTTCAGGAAAATCGAGATGATGTTCTCATGATTGATGCTGCTGTTGATCATGCTACTCCTTTGAACGATAGCTGTGAAGCTTCTTCTGCTGAACCTTCTGTTCTGGTGAACGCCATGAAGGCTCTTCAAAAGAATCAAGCTGATCTTGCTTCTCGTTTGGATAAGCATGAGGATACTCACAATGAGTTTCGCTCATTCATGAATACGCAGACTGAAAGCACTTCTGAGATTCAAAACCTTCTGGCCAAAATAGTTTCTAAGCTAGGCTAGTCGTATTGTGTCTTGGTCTTAGTTGTTTTCTTGTTTCTTGCATTTGTTTCTTGCATCTGCTTCTATCCTTTTGTATCTTCTGATATTTTATTTGAATCAATGAAATATTATCTTCTTCACTCATATTGTTTTTCATCTGAATATTTTAAATGATTTTTGATGTTATGATAAAAAGGGGGAGAAACATGATAATTGATTTGGTTTACTATATCAGTTGCTGGGATTAAGTCTCAACATTCCCAACATTATTTGCAAGTTCTATGTCTTTGAGATTTTTTGCAGGATTGAAGACATTCTGAAAAAGCTCAACATGAGAAGCAAATACATGGGGAAATGCAATTCTATAAAGAAGCATGTTCTTGGAATTGAAGCAAGCTTAGTGCTGTGAAGCTTCAAGATCAGAAGCAAGAAGAAAGAATGTTCTAATATTCTCGTGGCAGAATATGCTCTAATACATTCTTATCTCTCATATGTTCTGATACATTTTTTAAGAACTTATCAAAGTTTGCTCTGCTACATGTTCTTTATTAAAAGAATGTTCTGATTCATTCATGCTCTGACCTTTGTTGTCTAGTTTGTTCTGAAACATTTCAGGATGTAAAGATTCTCTGACGATGCTCTAATACATTCAAAAATGTTCTGATACAATCAAGCATGTTATGATCCAAGAAGAAATTCAAAGCTCTGAAGCTGTCCTATGGAAGCAAGAAGCAGAAGCTCTGAATGTTCTGAAGTTCTAGGCAAATGTGAACGTCTCGACTGAAATGGAAAATACTCAGCGAAGTCTTTTATTTATAAATTCTTCTAGTATTTATTTCAGGGGGAGATTGTTAATCTAAGGGGGAGACATATTCACACACCATGTTATATGCTTATGTTATAACTGTGTAATTGTCTTTAGTCATCTGATATTCTGATTGCAAATTCATATCAATTATATATGTTTTTGTCATCATCAAAAAGGGGGAGATTGTTAGAACAAGAATTGTTCTGATTAATATTCTTAGTTTTGATGATAACATTATATATGAATTTTGTATAAGACAATGTGGTACTCTAATCCTATGCATTTTACATTTCAGGAAATATATAAAGAGTATGCACAATTCAGCCCAAGAAGCACTGACACAAAAGGTTCAAGTATGCAGCATCAGAACATGCTCTCGCAAGACATCAGAAGATGGTCAAGCAGAATCAGAACATGGTCTATGAAGCATCAGAAGTACTTGAGTTCAGAAGTAGAAGCACTGAAGTTTTTATCGTATCACGCTAGAAGCACTTCAAAGTCAGAAGACAAGAAGATGCTCTGCACCAAGCTGAATGACTCTGATATTCAAACGTTGTATCTACAAAGATCATATCAGAAGCAAGTACAAGATGACAGGCTACGCTGATTGACAAAAGGAACATTAGAAGCTTTTAAAGGCAAAGTCAGTTAAAGTAGGAAAAGCAAGGCTCGAGGTAGTTGACAAAAGAGTGAAACATTAAATGCAAAGCTGTACGGATCACGCAATGCATTAAATGCTCCCAACGGCCATCTTCTCATAACGCCTATAAATAGAAGTTCTGATGAGAAGCTGAATACACAACTCTTGCGCAAAATACAGAAACGCTGTCAAATTCAAAAGCTCTCAAACTTCATCTTCAACCTCACTACTCTTGTAATATCTTAGTGAGATTTAAGCTTAGAACTTAAGAGAAATATCACAGTTGTGATTATAGCTTTTTAAGAAGCATTTGTATACTCTTGTAAACATTTATTTTACATTGATTTGTAAAAGGTTCCTAGAGTGATCAAGTTGTGATCAGTAGACTCTAGAAGACTTAGAAGTTTCTAAGTAGTGTATTTCCTAGAGTGATCAAGGTGTGATCAGAATACTCTAGAAGACTTAGAGGGTATCTAAGTGGAAAACTATTGTAATCAAGGTTGATTAGTGGATTAAATCCTCAGGTGAGGTAAATCACTCTAAGGGGTGGACTGGAGTAGTTTCGTTAACAACGAACCAGGATAAAAATCATTGTGCAATTGTTTTTATCTTAAGAGTTTTTAAAGTCACACTTATTCAAATCTCCCTTTATAAGTGTTTTTCTATCCTTCACTTCCAACATAGAAAAAAAAAATTCTAAGTCTTTTTTATCATTTTTTTTCACCAACTTCCAAGCCACTTTTCACATTGATCCAAGAAGAATAATTTCAAGCCATCAACAATGGAGTTGAAGTACATCATCTAAGATTTCCAAAAAGTCTTACAACATGATCGGATCTTACTTGAGCAAGAAGTTGTGATTTTTCAAAGAAGGCACCATAAAACTAGTTTTATGCATAACTAGTTTTGCTCATGACCAATTTTTCACAAGCTCTTCACCAATTATGCACATGTTCATGCATTATCATCAACCAAGAGCACGTGGTATGGATTTGAATCATTTCAAGAGAATATCAAAGTACCATATTTTTCACGTGCCATGTGAAAAAGTAATGATTTCTTTTTTGAAATCATTAGCAAATGATGAATCATCAAGCTTATCTCCAAATCACCAATTTGATTACATCATAAAATCAGAATCAAACTCATAGTTAGGGAAATGGGGAGCTAGATGTTAGAACAAGATTTGTTCTGATCAATATTCTTAGTTTTGATGATAACAAGGATATGAATTTTGTGTGAGATAATGTGGTACTCTAATACATTGCAAATTCCATTTCAGGAAATATATAAAGAGTATGCACAAATCAGCGCTCAGAAGCTTTGTCTCAGAAGGTTCAGCATGCAACATCAGAACATGGTCTGGCAAGACATCAGAAGATGGTCAAGGCAGAATCAGAACATGGGTCTATGGAAGCATCAGAAGAACTTGAGATCAGAAGCAGAAGCACTGAAGTTCTGATGGTATCACGCTCAGAAGCACTTCAAGGTCAGAAGACAAGAAGATGCTTTGCACCAAGCTGTTTGACTCTGATGATATTCAAATATTTTATACACAAACATCATATCAGAAGAAAGTACAAGTGGCAGGCTACGCTGACTGACAAAAGGAACGTTGGAAGCTATTAAAGGCAACGTCAGTAGACACAGCGTGAACAAGGCTCGAGGTAGTTGACAAAAGCGTGAAACATTAAATGCAAAGCTGTACGGAATACGCAAAACATTAAATGCGCTCAACGGTCATCTTCTCAAACGCCTATAAATATGAAGTTCTGATGAGAAGCAAGTTAAGAACCAATAACGAATTCTGAACGAAATAATTCTGAAAGACTTGCTGAAACGCTGTTCAAATTCAAAGCTCAGAAACTTCATCTTCATCAAAGCTCACTACATTGCTGCTGTAATATATTAGTGAGATTAAGCTTAAACGTTAAGAGAAATATCACTGTTGTGATTATAGCTTTTCAGAAGCATTTGTAATACTCTTAGAATTGATTACATTAATTTGTAAGTAACTAGAGTGATCAAGTGTTGATCAGGATACTCTAGGAAGTCTTAGCTTGTGTCTAAGCAGTTGTAATTAGAGTGATCACGTGGTGGTCAGGATACTCTAAGGAAGTCTTAGCTTGTGTCTAAGCATTTGTTCCTGGAGTGATCAGGTTGTGATCAGGATACTCTAGAAGACTTAGTCGCGGACTAAGTGGAAAACCATTGTAATCTGTTGCGATTAGTGGATTAAATCCTCAGGTGAGGTAAATCATTCCGTGGGGGTGGACTGGAGTAGTTTAGTTAACAACGAACCAGGATAAAAATAACTGTGCAATTTGTTTTTATCGTTCAAGTTTTTAGACTACACTTATTCAAACCCCCTTTCTAAGTGTTTTTCTATCCTTCAATTGGCATCAGAGCGCCGGTTCTAAGGTGAAAGCACTTAACCGTGTTTAGAAAAGATTCAGGAAGAAAAAAACGCTTCAGTAAAAGATGGCTGGTGAAATTCCAACAAATCCAGTTGCATCTACATCTGGCTCAGCCGAGCAATACTACAATGGTAACGGTAACAATGGTTACACCAGACCACCAATATTCGATGGTGAAAACTTAGAGTATTGGAAAGATAAATTAGAAAGTTACTTTCTTGGTCTGGATGCTGATCTATGGGATCTTCTGTTGGATGGTTACAAACATCCTGTTAAAGCTACTGGTGTAAGGCTCACGAGAAGCGAAATGAATGATGATCAAAAGAAAGATTTCAAGAATCATCACAAATGCAGGACTGTTTTGCTGAATGCTATCTCTCATGCTGAGTATGAGAAGATATCTAACAGGGAAATGGCCCATGACATATATGAGTCCTTGAAAATGACTCATGAAGGAAATGCTCAAGTCAAGGAGACCAAAGCTCTTGCTCTAATCCAGAAATATGAAGCCTTCAAGATGGAGGATGATGAAGACATTGAAAAGATGTTTTCAAGATTTCAAACTCTGACTGCTGGATTGATTGTTCTTGACAAAGGCTACACCAAGGCTGATCATGTAAAGAAGATCATCAGAAGTTTGCCCAGAAGATGGGGCCCAATGGTGACTGCATTCAAGATTGCGAAGAATCTGAATGAAGTTTCTTTGGAAGAGCTGATCAGTGCCCTGAGGAGTCATGAGATTGAACTTGACGCTAATGAACCTCAGAAGAAAGGTAAGTCTATTGCATTAAAATCTAATATTAAAAAATGCACTAACGCTTTTCAGGCTAGAGAAGAAGATCCTGAAGAATCAGAATCTGAAGAAGAAGATGAACTGTCCATGATCTCCAGAAGGGTAAACCAACTCTGGAAGAGCAAGCAAAGGAAGTTCAAAGGCTTCAGAAGTTCAAAGAGACTTGAACGTGGAGAATCTTCTGGTGACAGAAGATCTGACAAGAAGAAGGCTGTCTGCTATGAGTGCAATGAGCCTGGACATTACAAGAATGAGTGTCCGAAACTTCAGAAGGAGAATCCCAAGAAGAAGTTTCATAAGAAGAAAGGTCTTATGGCAACATGGGACGATTCTGAATCAGAATCAGGATCAGACTCTGAAGGAGAGCAGGCAAACTTTGCGCTGATGGCGACAGAAGATGATGGATCAGAATCTACATCAGAATCAGACTCTGAAGAGGTATTTTCTGAACTATCTAGAGAAGAGTTAGTTTCCAGTCTAACAGAGCTTCTTGAATTAAAAGCTCATCTCAGTATCAAATACAAAAAGCTGAAAAAGCAATTTGAATTTGAAACCAAGAAGCTTGAGTTGGAAAATTCTGAATTATAAGAAAAAGTTTTAAAATTATCCAATAATGTTGGATCTCCTTCTGATTCAGAAAAATCCACTCCCAGTCTGAATCATATTCTGAAAGAATATGATTTAAGTTTCAGGAAGTTCTTATCTAGAAGTATTGGCAGAAGTCAGCTAGCTTCTATGATATATGCTGTGTCTGGAAACAAGAGAGTTGGCATTGGTTATGAGGGTGAAATCCCATACAAGCTTGAATCTGTGGATGATATGAAAATATCATACAAGCCTCTGTATAACCAATTTAAATTTGGCCACTCCCATGATATTAAGCACACATCACATGCACAAAGTTTTCACATAACACACACCAAGAAGCATGTGACACAACCTAAGAAATATCATGGAACTCAGAATAAGAAGTATCATACTGTTCCTCCTGCTAAATATTTTGCTAAACCTAAGTTCAATCAGAACTTAAGGAGAACTAACAAGAAAGGACCCAAGAAATTGTGGGTACCTAAGGAAAAGATTATTCCTATTGCAGATATCCTTGGCGGCAAAGAGGACAGGAAGCAAAATGTCATGGTACCTGGACTCTAGATGCTCGCGACACATGACGGGAAGAAGGTCTACATTCCAAGACCTGGTGCTTAAACCAGGTGGAGAAGTCAAGTTTGGAGGAGATCAGAAGGGCAAAATCATTGGCTCTGGAACCATAAGTCTTGGTAACTCTCCTTCCATAACTAATGTACTTCTTGTAGAAGGATTAACGCATAACTTATTGTCCATAAGTCAATTAAGTTACAATGGTTATGATATAATCTTTAATCAAAAGTCTTGCAAGGCTGTAAGTCAGAAGGATGGCTCAATCCTATTTACAGGCAAGAGGAAGAACAACATCTATAAGATTGATCTTTCTGATCTTGAGAAGCAGAAGGTGACTTGTCTTATGTCTGTTTCTGAAGAGCAATGGGTCTGGCACAGAAGATTAGGACATGCTAGTTTAAGAAAGATTTCTCAGATTAACAAACTAAATCTGGTCAGAGGACTCCCAAATCTGAAATTCAAATCAGATGCTCTTTGTGAAGCATGTCAGAAGGGCAAGTTCTCCAGACCTGCATTCAAGTCTAAGAATGTTGTTTCTACCTCAAGGCCATTAGAACTCTTGCACATTGATCTGTTTGGCCCAGTCAAAACAGCATCTGTCAGAGGGAAGAAATATGGATTAGTCATCTTTGATGATTATAGTCGCTGGACATGGGTAAAGTTCTTGAAACACAAGGATGAGTCTCATTCAGTGTTCTTTGAATTCTGCACTCAGATTCAATCTGAGAAAGAGTGTAAAATCATAAAGGTCAGAAGTGATCATGGTGGCGAATTTGAGAACATATTCTTTGAGGAGTTCTTCAAAGAAAATGGTATTGCCCATGATTTCACTTGCCCTAGAACTCCACAGCAAAATGGAGTTGTAGAGCGAAAGAATAGGACCCTACAAGAAATGGCCAGAACCATGATCAATGAAACCAATATGGCTAAGCATTTCTGGGCAGAAGCAATTAACACTGCATGCTATATTCAGAATAGAATCTCTATCAGACCTATTCTAAATAAGACTCCTTATGAATTGTGGAAGAACAGAAAGCCCAACATTTCATATTTCCATCCTTTTGGATGTGTATGTTTTATTCTAAATACTAAATATCATCTTGGTAAGTTTGATTCCAAAGCACAAAAGTGTTTCCTTCTTGGATATTCTGAACGCTCTAAAGGCTACAGAGTATACAATACTGAAACATTGATTGTAGAAGAATCATTAAATATCAGGTTTGATGATAAGCTTGGTCTTGAAAAACCAAAGCAGTTTGGGAATTTTGCAGATTTTGATATTGATATATCAGAAGTTGAAGAACCAAGAAGCAAAGCTGCAGAAGTTGGCAGTCTCAGAAGCAATGGATCAGAAGATCAAGTTGCTGCATCTTTAGAGAATCTTAGGATTTCTGAAGAACAAACTATCAGAAGATCACCTAGACTTGCTTCAGCTCATTCAGAAGATGTGATCCTTGGGAAGAAAGATGATCCTATCAGAACCAGATCATTTCTTAAGAATGACAATCAGAAGCAGTGATCAGAATCAAAAGGCGTAAAGTCTATTCATATTTTACAGCTGTCATCTATTATCTGATGGTGAACACGTGTCTGTACGGTTAGTACAAAGCGTGCAATTGAAAAGACGCCGACCTAGGTAACTGTGTTAAATCATTTCATTTACCGTGTTCTCTCTCCTAATGTCATTTCTCATTAAATGCATAATTTTTTTAAATCTTTTAAATAACCCGCTTCATCTTCATTCCTTCTTTTTCTCTCTTTCTCTCTCTTTTGTGCATCCCCTTCGTTGCATTTCTCTTCAAACCCTAGTTTTTAATTTGATCTCAAAGCATAATCATCATGAACTCATCTTCTTGTTCATAAAATTCAAAAGAAAGGCTCACTTCTACACAGATCCTTTTACGCAAATATGAGTATGCTCCATTGAAAACATGCTTAATACCCACGAAAGAACTGGAAGTTTTATGTGAATCTGCTGTGGACATCAACAACCTAAAGGCAAATGGCTTTAAGTGTGATGCAAGAATCTTTGAGCAAGGATGGTCTAAATATCTTGATAGATTGGTTGGTCCAACTTATCCTGAACTTGTGAAGGATTTCTGGGTACATGCAACGGTTACCCCAACTGCCATCATTTCATTCGTTCTAGGGCATGAAGTGGTTGTCACTGAAAAGCTCATCAGGAAGCTGTACAATCTGAACGATGAAGAAGGTTGGTCTGGTTTTCGACATGAATCAGTTGATTGGTCTAAAGTTGAACAACAAATCTCTCAGACTTTTGGAATTGACTTTAATAACACAGGCACCTTAAGGCCGTTTTATAAAGTATGGGCTGAGATTATTCTGGGTTCCCTTCACCATAGAAAGAGGATGCTCTCCTCCTCCTACATCAGTCTAGATCACAAGTATACTCTTTTCTGCATTGGCAAAAAGACTAAGATCAACATCTCCCATATTCTGTTTGAGAATTTGAAGACTTCCATCTTTGAGTCAGGAGAAGACGAAAGGGCGAAGTACCCTCATATTTCAAGAACGACTATTCCGTTTGGAAGAATGATTTCAGACATTCTAACTGAAAGCAAAGTGCTGGACTCCATCAGAAAACTCAATGCGTCCCACTTTCTTGGAGTAGTTCAAGGTCCCGTTTTCAATGGTGTGGATTTGTTCAGACTGGAACTCATTAAAAATGTACCTTCTGTGTGCACAAGCTTTCCTGACATTCTGTCAAGAAGAGTTGCTGTTGAAGGTTTTGCCTCTTTGTTTCAAAAAGAACTGCATCAGGTTGTCAAGCTTTACTTGGAAGACTGTGTTAGGAAGCAATCAGATATTGATCCTGCTTGGATCCGTGGCAGAGTACTTCCGTCCAAGGCTGATCTTCTGAAGAAGGATCAGAAGGAACTAAAGGCTAGGCTAAAAAGAAAAGCCCAAGAAGATGAGGCTGAGAAAGTCAAGAAGTTGAGGGTCACCTATGATCCTGACAAGGTGGACTCTGATGAACGAAGGGATAAAAGGATCAGAGATTCCTTTCGCAGAACCAGATCTTCTTCTTCTGTACAAATCTCCAGGCAGGTTTTTACTCCACCTCCTTCTGTCCCTAAACCATCTCTCCAAACACCTCCATCTGAACCAAAAGTAAACTTCACATTACCAAATCATTCTCCATCATCCTTCTCCTCTCCCATTCTAAACCCCACACCTTTAAGTATTCTTCCCCCAACTCCCTCTGATAAATCTCACTCACCAATTCCTTTTACAAATACTCCATCCTCATCAATCATTCTCTCAGATATCCCCTCTTCCTCATCCACCGCACCCCCACCTTCTATATCCTATCCCTTACCTACCAGAAAATCCAAACCCTACTGTCTTCTCTACCCTGACTACAAATTCACCTTCAATCCGCCTGAACCTGAACCCTATACCCACCTGGAACTTTTCAGACATGAGGTGATCAGCAGTCTAGATCTTCTGAAGAATGCATTTCTAAATGGTCTGGATGATGTTTCTACAAGAAATCTCTGGAGAAGATTTCGCAAGGATTTTCAAGTAGAAGCAATGGGAGTACAGAAAAGACTAGTGGCTGCTGCCCCCGGTTTCCCTGGTTACCTTCTGGAGGGTGATAATGGTATATACTACCATCCTCTCAGAAATTGTGTTGCTGCTGAGGAGAAGCCCTTTGTAGATGAGTTGGAAGTAGCAAGAATCGCTGCTGCAATGGAAGCTAACCCTTGCAGGGAGATGGTGGTCTGGATACCTCAATATCCAGTCCTGCTCGGAGATTTCAAAACCCTCTTTGACTTTCTGAGGGAAAACCCTTCTGAGAAAGACCCAAGCTTGGTCATTCTAGAAGTTGTTGACCCACCAGAAGTTGAAGGTCCTTCTGCTCCCAGGAATCTTGCTGCCATTCTTCAGGCACTTGAGAATGGAGATTCTGAGATTCCAGCTGCAGATTATGGAGATGCTTCTATGCAAGAAGCAGATGTTGAAGATCATGTTGATGAAACCATTCCTGTTGAGGAAAATCCTGTAAATGATCTGACTATGGAAGCCGCGGATCAGAATGCCATCCATGTGGATATAAGCTGTGAAGCTTCTTCTAATGAACCTTCCAATCTTGCAAGGACTTTGGAAGTGCTTCAGAAGAACCAGGAAGAGCAAAACTTAGTCAATGCTGAGTTTAGGGCTTTCATAGAGAAGCAGAATGAGCACAACAATGGGGTTTAAGAGATGCTGGCCAAGATCTGGTCAAGGCTAGGGTCGTCTTAGATTGAGTCTTTGTTGTTTTGTTTTTTGCTTTTGCTGCATCTGTTTTGTGCATCTTGTCTTCCTTCTCTTCGTGTACTTCTGTACTTGTCTGCTTGAACTTCAATGAAAATCATCCTTTTTCTTCCGTGTGTTTCTTTTTGTTGTTATCTGAATCTTTTATGTTTTTTGATGATATGACAAAAAGGGGGAGAAAATATGTGATAAATGATTTGATTTAATCAGTTGCTTCACTAACAGAAGCTGCAAGCTTCATATGTTTCTAAGTTGTGTTGTTGCAGGAATCGAAGATTCAAGATCAACATAAGAAGCAACAAAATGAATCAAGCTCTTGGATTCTTGAAGCAAGCTGAGTGCTAGGAAGCTTCAGAATCAGAAGCAAGAAAGAAGAATGATCAGAAATTCTGATAATAGAATATGATCCAAATCATTGTCTATTTGCTCTGATACATTGTCTATTGGATCTGATATATTCTATATGGCTTATATGGCTCTGATACATATTTTGTGTCCTGATACACATTTTATGTTCTAACTCATTCATGCTGACTTTTGTCGTTTAGTTTTGTTCTGTAACATTTCAGGATGTAGAGATGCTCTGATGATGCTCTGGTACATTCAACAATGTTCTGATACAATCTAGCATGAAGTGATGTAAGAAGAAATTCAAAGCTCTGAAGCTATCCGAGGGAAGCAGAAATCAGAAGCTGTGAATGTTCTAAAGATCCAGAAAACTCAAGTTCTGAAGCTGTCCTAAATGGAAGCAGGAATCAGAAGCTGTGAATGTTCTGAAGATCAAAGAAATTCAAGTTCTGAAGCTGTCCTAAATGGAAGCAGGAATCAGAAGCTGTGAATGTTCTGAAGATTAAAGAAATTCAAGTTCTGAAGCTGTCCTAAATGGAAGCAGGAATCAGAAGCTGTGAGTGTTCTATGAATCTAAAGAAATTCAAGTTCTGAAGCTGTCCAATGGAAGCAGAAGTCAGAAGCTATGAATTATCAGAAGACAGAAGCTTATGTGATCGTCTCTACCGAAATAATCAGGGAAGTCTTTTATTATTAAAGTTCTTCGAGTATTTATTTCAGGGGGGATTATTCATCTCAGTGGGAGATTGTTAATCTCAGGGGGAGACATATTCACATACTTATTCTATAGCTGTGTAATTTGTCTTTAGCCGTCTGCTCTTTCTGATCGCAAATTCATATCATTTATATATGTTTTTGTCATCATCAAAAAGGGGGAGATTGTTAGAACAAGATTTGTTCTGATCAATATTCTTAGTTTTGATGATAACAAGGATATGAATTTTGTGTGAGATAATGTGGTACTCTAATACATTGCAAATTCCATTTCAGGAAATATATAAAGAGTATGCACAAATCAGCGCTCAGAAGCTTTGTCTCAGAAGGTTCAGCATGCAACATCAGAACATGGTCTGGCAAGACATCAGAAGATGGTCAAGGCAGAATCAGAACATGGGTCTATGGAAGCATCAGAAGAACTTGAGATCAGAAGCAGAAGCACTGAAGTTCTAATGGTATCACGCTCAGAAGCACTTCAAGGTCAGAAGACAAGAAGATGCTTTGCACCAAGCTGTTTGACTCTGATGATATTCAAATATTTTATACACAAACATCAGATCAGAAGAAAGTACAAGTGGCAGGCTACGCTGACTGACAAAAGGAACGTTGGAAGCTATTAAAGGCAACGTCAGTAGACACAGCGTGAACAAGGCTCGAGGTAGTTGACAAAAGCGTGAAACATTAAATGCAAAGTTGTACGGAATACGCAAAGCATTAAATGCGCTCAAAGGTCATCTTCTCAAACGCCTATAAATATGAAGTTCTGATGAGAAGCAAGTTAAGAACCAATAACGAATTCTGAACGAAATAATTCTGAAAGACTTGCTGAAACGCTGTTCAAATTCAAAGCTCAGAAACTTCATCTTCATCAAAGCTCACTACATTGCTGCTGTAATATATTAGTGAGATTAAGCTTAAACATTAAGAGAAATATCACTGTTGTGATTATAGCTTTTCAGAAGCATTTGTAATACTCTTAGAATTGATTACATTAATTTGTAAGTAACTAGAATGATCAAGTGTTGATCAGGATACTCTAGGAAGTCTTAGCTTGTGTCTAAGCAGTTGTAATTAGAGTGATCACGTGGTGGTCAGGATACTCTAAGAAAGTCTTAGCTTGTGTCTAAGCATTTGTTCCTGGAGTGATCAGGTTGTGATCAGGATACTCTAGAAGACTTAGTCGCGGACTAAGTGGAAAACCATTGTAATCTGTTGCGATTAGTGGATTAAATCCTCAGGTGAGGTAAATCACTCCGTGGGGGTGGACTGGAGTAGTTTAGTTAACAACGAACCAGGATAAAAATAACTGTGCAATTTGTTTTTATCGTTCAAGTTTTTAGACTACACTTATTCAAACCCCCCTTTCTAAGTGTTTTTCTATCCATCACTAGAGGATTGGATTCCAACCATGGCCAAAAACTCATCATTGCATAAATGGAATATTCCATAACTTATTTACTAAGTTATTCAACATCAAGCTCACTTGCTCTTAAGACTAATTCACTTCATTTGCCTATAAATAGAGAGCTCATCCTCATTCAAAATTACACCAAAGTAACTCCAATTCTTGCTTTCTCAAATTCTCTCTCTTTTCCTCATTTTTCAAGTTTCTCATGGCATGAAGAAGTGAGTTCTTCAAACCAGAGGAAATCCCTTGAAAGTGAGCATTCCTACACTTCATACACATCATGTGTAAGTGATCCAAGCTCTTGTTGGGATTCTATAACATCAGAATCACCATCTCCATCTTCAACTTGAAGCTTATGCAGTTGAGGTCAAGCAGAGCTATCCAGGAGGTCTCATGCCAATTTGAGCATTCAAACACCTTCCTTGATCATCATATAAGCTTCCCACATCATAATCTTGAATTGGAACATCCATATCAAGATTTCAAATTTCTACTTTGAAGGTAAGCCTCAAACTTTGAACTCCATGATCCATGCAATTTAAGTGTTCAAATGAGCTACCGTCATGTTTATGCAATTATAAGGAATGTTTACCCTCAATCAATTGAATGAATTCATGCATATACACCATTTCATGTCAAAAAAATTAGAATTAGGGTTCTTCATGTTCTTCATAAAATTCTTAAGCTACACCTAAAATAAATGAATTCTAATACCACCATTAGATTTCTTGTTAAAAAACGATCAAAATCCATGTTTACTTCATCTCAATTGGTTAAGAAATGAGAGAGTTGAGAATTCAAAATTTGAGAGAAGCTTGAAGTTGAAGATGAAGATGGTGGCGCCATTTTCAAACTTTAAAACATGTTTTAATATATTTTTATTTGTTTGTGTGTTTATACTTGAATACATCGTCTTCCCTAGTGGCCAAAGCTCGCGTCCATAGTCTCCTCATGCCCAAGGTTTGGGGTTCGATCCCCCTTAGACCTTTTGTCTGTTTTATTTTTTAAAACTATTTTCAAAGACTTGTTTGAAGACAAAACCAATTGGAGCCTTTCTCTTTCAAGTCACGCGCGTGGCTCAATTAGTTAAGTTTTGAGCTGATGACTCCAAGGGCGTGGGTTCAAGCCCTTAAAAGACTAAAACTTAATTTTTTACAACTATTTTCTTTCATTTTCTTCACAACTTCACATAATTAATTAACCTATCGAAATTAATTATTTTCAAATGATTTTTCACACACTCTTCATTTATCACATATATTTTATGATTATGTAAAAAAACCACAAAAATATTATTTACTTAATATATTTTTATTAGGTTTAAAAGTGATACTTTTTAGTATTTTGAATATACTTAAAAAATAAATTTCCCTTTGATTTTCAAAAACCTAATCAATTTCAAATAATCTTGTGAATAAAACCTAATCTCTTAGGTCTTAATTTAGTGTAGATAATATTTCTTACATTAGTTAGTCTGTCTTTATTATTCAAAAGTGTTTTACAAAACTCTCGATTAAAGACGCTCAGGGTTTTCAGTCAACAAAACCTTTCAAATCTTCAAAAATCAAAACACTTTCATTCATTCAATTTCAAGTGGGCTTCTCCTTGAGTATAAGTCTCATCCTTTTCCCTTCATTCATCTATTTTCAAAAACATTTCAACTGTTTTAAAACATCTCTCAACTGTTTTCATAAACATTTAATTCATGGGCTTCTCCTTGAGTTATAAGTCACAAACATCTTTCACCTGTTTTTCATAAACAGCTAATCATTGGACTTCTAATAGAGTGTAAGTCACATCCCTCTTTATTTTCTTTCAAATAAAACAATCTCATCTGTTTTCAAATCACTCTTCAATCTTCAATGGATCTCTCCTTGAGATGTAAGTCCCAAATCCCTTTTGTTTTCATAAATAAAAACAGTTTCAAACTGACTTCAATAATCAATGGGCTTCTCCTTGAATTGTATGTAGGGGTGTGCAAAATATCCGGTTGTGATGCCCAAATCCATAACCAAATCTAAACCACTTTAAAATATCCGAATATAATTAAATGGGTATTAACCGGTTAAATTATTTTAGATTCGGTTATAATCTGGTTATTATCCAAATCCAAATATTTTAATTGTCAAAATAAATTATTATTTTTTTAAAAAAAAAATTCGGAGAAAAATAATTTTCAAAACTAATTTTTTTTTTAAAAACCGGTTATATAATCATAACCAAATTTATAACCGGTTATATAACCAATTTTAATTAAAATGTGGTTATGGTTATAAATCCAAACCATTTAAATGATTTTAAAATGGTTATGGTTTGGTTTTTGAAAATAACCAACCATTCACACCCCTAGTTGTATGTCCCAAAACCTTTTCTTTAAATATTTTCATTTATTTTCAAAACATCTTCCAACTGTTTTTGATAAACAGTTATTCCTGGGCCTCAGTCAGAGTGTAAGTCCCAACACCTTTCTTTTCTTTTCAGATAATTCATAAAACATCTAAAAAAACATTCATAAAACATCTAAAACATTCATTTGCATTCATTCATAATCAAATAGCTGTTCATCATTTATTCACTTTATACTTGTTATAACTGTCATATTTCATCATATATGTTATACATGTTGCATCTATAATATTTTGTCATTTATGTTTGTTATAACTGTTATATTTCATCATATTTGTTATATATTTGTCAAATATAAATTGTGTATATATACTGCTTAGATCTCCGTCAGAGAAAAAACCTAAGACAAACAATTGTGTGTGTCTATAAAATCCAATCCACTCACAAAATTGAATAACCTTGGTGTGTTTAAAATGATAAAGAAATAAATAAAAATAATAATTTTATTAAATTATCCATAAGTATTATCATCTCTGTACTTTTTTTAATTGTCACATTTGCATAAATATTATATTATTGTTATTACTATTATTTAAATTTTAAATTTTAAAAATTAATACAAAGTTAATTATTAGATTGCCAATACATATTGTTTTGGTTTAGGTTGATATCAAGCCCACTTAAATTCATATTTTTTTTTTTATGACAAACAAGGATATATTAAAGATGAAACTATATTATCTTATAACAAAAATTACAAAGCTTAAGAGTCTAAAACCGGATAAAGATAAACATAAAACTATCGATGAAAAAAAATCAAAATAATTAAGAGTCTAAAAAAAAGCGGTAACACTCTGACACTAATTGTAATTACTCTTTGCTATTCACATGTTAGATCTTAAATCAATTAGATCCACCATCAACAGTCAACATATCAAGTTCTAATAAAAGAGGAAAAGAAGATTCATCGTCACATTCTGAATCAAGACAAACACTAAATTCGCTTAAAGTGTAGGTAGGATAAAATTTGGAAGCGAATCCAAGAAGGTGCGAGAGTTCATCCCATATCTATTTAAAAATCATTTCTATGACAAAAAAAATATTCTTCTCCTTAAGTTAATTGATTATTATTCATTTGGCCTAAATAATAGTAATTTTGAAGTAAGAAGATGAAAAATTGGCAAAAATATATTATCAATTGAAGGCTAATGAAATACTATTTTGAGAGAAAAATTTATAAAATATGTATAAAGTGATGAAGAAATTGTGAAAGAGAAATTGAAAATTTATGAGAGAGAAAAAAGGTGAGAAAATTTGACTGCTAAATATATTAAAAGATCTCATTTATAAGCAAATCACCTTATGTCATTTGTTAAAGGCAGTCCATAATATATACTCATCGCCCTAGAAAGTTTATGAAGCCTTAAATCATACTTCAACGAGAATTCTTTTTTTATGGTTTTGTCTTTGCCATTGTAGCCTCACACGCGCGCACAGAGAGAGAAAGAGGTAAAAAATCTCAGTTTTGTTCATGACCAATTTATGTAAGTCCCTGGTCAGTTAAGGGGATTGTTAACTCAAATCTTTTCCTTGCTTCGAGATCGACCCATGCAAAATCTTTGTTCGGTTTTAAGATTAACCGCTTCAAAACCCGTTCGTTGTTTGGTTAGAAGTTAGCGTCCAACTTCATTTCTTTATATAAGGGTGGGCATAAACTTTTAAAAGCTCTCAAGAATAATGGATACTTTCAAGAAAAATTCTTGGGGACATGATTAGATATTCTTGGTCGAACCTATATAATTTCCGGTGTTATTTCACTTTCCATAAATCTTTTACTTTCTAGTTATTTTCTTTATTTTGATTTTCCAATTATTTTCTTTACTTTGATTTTCCGCTGCATATTTTTCAACTGTTTTTTATAAAATAGTTTTCTTAAAATATTTTATTTTAAATTAACATTTTTCAAAACTCCCCGATTCACTTGCCCTCTTTTGTATGTAGTCATATGTCCAACAAGTGGTATCAGGGCATAACTCATATTTAAAGACTAATCGTCTCAAGAAGAAGATGACTTCCAACATTTTTTCAATAAGATGAATTTCCTAAACACACTACCACCGTTTAATGGTGATAGGTTTTAATTGGAAAACAGTAAACAATGGACTGTTTATCCCTACTAATTGTATTAATGGTGAAGTAGTAGATAAACAAGATTTTTCTTTGGACCGAAGAGGACAAGAGAAAGTTGGAATTGATTTTAAAACTAACAACTTTTTATTTATGTCTTTAAATGAAAATTAATTTTTTTTTTGGTAGATAGGAGGGCCTAAGCCCAAAATAGAAAACTACAAAATAATACTCCTAGATGAGCCAACACCTGTCTTATCTCTATCTATCACCTTCTTGCACAAACTAGGGGCTTCAATCAATTTCTTTATGTTCTTATTTGTAATTCTACCAAGAAACGTGATAATATTGAAAAGTGTAACTTAGATCTTAAAGACTACATTAACTTTCTAAATAATAGTAATGAAACGACTAATCTTAGAAACTAAGCTGGTAAATGTGAGACTTGTGTCATGATGAAAAAGGAAGTGAAAGATCTTCATAAAATCCTAAGAAAACTTACTAAGGGGGAGGAAAACCTAGATTTTATTCTATCAAATCAAAGGCTTTCGTGGAATAAAATTAGATTATGGTTTAAATATTGTAGATCACTTAATAAAGGCCTTAATAGGAAGAAAATTGATTCTCCCTATTTATAAATGATCCCTTTGAAATAAGCTTGGCCACTTAGAGCCATTTTTTATGATAAAGATGTCTAAAGGTAGAAACCTTAGACCTCTTAGAACTACTAATGCACCAGAACCCACAAATATTTGGATATCAAAGGTGAAAACTTATTTTAATTTGTAGGGGTATTTTGCTGCTTTAAATTAAGCCTTAGTGCGTATTAAATGAATATGTGCAAGAAAATATATATACCATTGAGTATAGAAGATGTGCCTAATGACAGTTAATGATACTAATACTTGTGATCCAAGAATGTTTGCTGATGGTATATTTCAACGGATGTGATCAAAACTCTTTTCGTTGAGCTTGGTGCTCAACACTTATGATTTATGGAGATCAGTTAATCTCTTAGTAGGTTGAGATGATAAGTCTATATTAGACTCATCTATCTCGTTGTTTTAACCAACTCTTGTATCTAACAATTTACAGAGAAGGATTTACGACAAAGTTTTGGCATTCCCTCGAAAAGGAGAGTTCCGTCAAGGCCACTAGATATTGAAGGTAGCATACTGTTTAGAGACTAAATAATCGTAAAACTATGATTAATAATCTAAATTAGTGATTTATTATTTTCTCATGAATTAAAACTCAAAAATTAAAAATCATTATTTTTAATGAAATGGTTGGGTGTTTAGCAGTTTTAGAGAAAGAGGTGCAATTCAAATGTAAAAGGGACGCCGAAAGCAAAAATATCAAACTTAGGCCTAAAATTGACAAAAGAAGTTGGAAAAGCACCGAATAATCGATTAGAATTTGGTCCTAATCGATTAGAAGATTTCTAAGTTCAAATATGGCGCACCGTGCATAAAATAATCGATTAGGTTTAAGAAATAACCAATTAGGACATTAGAAAACAACCACAAGGGAAGTTCCCAATGGTTAATAACATATATTCAATGATCTAATCCATTAGGAGGATGTTCTAATCAATTAGACAATAGTTATAAATGGGTATTTGCTTCTCCCTTCTTTCATTTCATTCTACCTTCTCTTTTGTGGCATACGTAAGTGTTTTAGAGAGAGCACGCACATTCAAAGCTTCCTCTTCTTAGCACTCCAAAATTTTATCAACCTAAGGGAAAGAGTTAAACTTGAATCGTTATTATGTTGAAAGAAAGCTACTTGAATCTCGCTATTTGGAAGAGAATATTTTCCGAAACTGTGGTTTTATTCAAGATTTTGAGGAAGTAGAGTAGAAGAAGTTCATATGCGAAGTACCAAATAAATATTTCCCAACTCAGTAATAATTTTTATGACAACCTTAACTATGCAGACGAGGTTCTCATCTTTGAAGTGAAGAAACACCAAATCTGTTAGTCATGAAGAATCACAGACATTTGCAATCTTCCATAAAATGATATCTTCTATGGTGATAACGAGGAAGGTAACCATTTTAACGATATAAAAGATGTTATTTATTTTCTTCTTGATCCAACTTTATCATTCCTACTTCGTTCACTATTGGCATAATACACTCGAATATTCATTTAATTCAATATGTAGTGAATCATGTTAGTTTCCTCAGTAAAAGAAACTCTAGCTACATAAACAAATCCGACATAAATTAAATTTGGTTTTTGGCTAATAGATTTGAGAAATATTGGTTTTATGTAGTGATCCATCATATGTTGGGGAGTAAAAAGAATAACACACTTCAACCATATAATGGACTAGTCGTGAAAATCCTGAAGCAAACTGGCTTTGATTAAGACGAGGAGAAATTAGAGATTAGACACTCAGGAATAGGAAAAAGCACTATAAGCTTAATGAGGATAAAAGTATAAAATAAAGTACTAATTCAACTACATCCAAAAGCACCACATAGAGCACGACAACAAGAAGAAAACGCGAAGGATGACATTCATCCTACTTCCTCTTCTAAGACTATCCTGAACAAACTCCTCCATTATCAACAAGAAATGACGAGGATGCAAAGGAGGACTAATTCAAGGATTCTTTGTTTCACCGATAAGCTTGTAGAAACTTGACTATATCTCTGATCATATCCTTCGATGATGATTAGGAGGTGAACTAGTTTTTTCCTTAGTTGTTTACTTGTTTGTTTCCTATTTATTCCTCCATGTTATTTCTTGTTCTTATTTATAGTCCACATGCTTCAAAATTAATGGAATTTGTTCTTGTTTGCTTAAACCCATCCTATTTACTGTGAGTAATACGGTGGAAGAACCGACTTTTTTAAATGTTGCGGATAGCAAGAGTCGCCACTGACTTTTATTTTATCCAATTAGAAAGACTAAAAGAACAGAAAAAAACCTTTTTTAAAGACCTTGAGTTTGGGGGGTAAGTTATACAAAGGGAAGGTGTAAGCACCCTTTGTATCCATGGTTATCCATGGGCTCTTAATTGCTTAGCTCACTTTTATTTTCAAAATGTTTGAAGTGTAGTGTTTGAATAGAAAAAGAATTTGAATAAGGACTTTAGCTTGTAAATAAGCGTAGTCTTTTTGAACAGATTCTTTGAAAAGAAGTGGGAAAAGATTTTGATTTGAATTTGAAAAAGAGCAAGCAATTACCCTTAAGTTAAGATTTTCTGTTCTTTTAGACTTTAATGGGAAAGGGCTATCCATACCATAAAGAGGGTAGGTAGTCCTTTCATTGGATTTAAAAAAGGGTCATAGAAATTATCGTTCGCCACAAGGTTGTCCCTGCCATAAAGAGGGCAGGTAGTCTTAGGGAAGGATATAATAGTCATTTTAGGAAACAGACGAGGATACCTTAGCAATTGGGACGATCATCATTTACAAGGTAACTTCGAGGGACAAGATAATTTGATGATGAACTGAGAGTAACATTTGTTTTGCTTAGGTATCCTCGGAATCGAGGGACTTGACTATTTTAGAATCGTAATTAAAAGGCAACAGGCAACAAGAGAGGTTACCCCAAAGGTGTGTGTGTGTGGCACAATCAAGTGATGCAGTTCGAATATTTATCTTGTAATTAGTGGGCTAATTTATTTTAAACAAGGCTTGCACTCCCTAGGATTACTAACCACAACAGTTAATATCATACAAAAATTAAAGGCAGAAAATACAAGTTCCTACGCTATTACAATAAACACCTGTGGGCATAAAAATAAAGGCGGAAAAGAAAACCTAAGCTATTACAATAAAACCCTGAGGGTAACAGAAAATAAAGACAGAAAGGTAGAAAACCTTTTACAAGGCTTTGGGGCAGATACATAATTTAGGAATAATAGCAAGCAATAATAATGCGAATAATAAAATAAAATCCAAAATTATAAATAATAAGGCAGACTTAAGATAAAGGCACATGCGACAATCACAGAGTATGAGGTGAGAAGAGAATCACGTTTGAAAGGAAATAAGGGTTAGAGGTTTTTATGGTGATAAATCCTAAATCTTAAAGGTTAGTGAAACAACCTTAAAATATGATTAGTGGTTAATTTTAACAAGCCTAAAAATAAAAATCGAGGTTAAATATTATAAACCTAATAAATAAATAAATTTGTTTTTATTGTTTTTCTTTAAAAAGAAGAAAAAGAAAAGGTTTTGTTTGAAAAAAGATTTTTTTAATTGGCTAAAAAACAAAACAAATTATAATATAAAAAATAAATAAAAATATTAAAAAAACCTGGCGCCGATCGTGTGTGATGCGCCCTAAGGAGCACCTGGTGCGTCTGCAGCTTCAGAAGCGTTGGATACGAAACAAGGGAGATCAGAAGGCTATTGGACGAGGCTGTATGGTGCGCGCCTGCGCGTGAGGTGCATTGGATCAGTGTCTGATTTATTTGAAAAAATATTGTCACGCATGGGGATCGAGCCCAGGTTTCTCAGATCAATAACATCATGCGTCTGCCAGCTATGCCATCCATGCTACATTGATAATTTAATAGTCAAAGAAGTTTAAATATAAAACAAAAATATTGAATAGGAATTCAAAAGAGTCAAAACATGGGACCCAGGCTGATTGCGTGAACCAATGAAAGAGAGAGAGAGAGAGAGAGAGAGAGAGAGAGAGAGAGAGAGGGAGAAATAGAAGACTTTGACCGGCCAGTAGGAAAGCGTGATGAAGCCACGCGTGCAGGTCCTCGTTTCAACAATATTGTTCATCTTCTTCCCCAAGTTTCCTGCGAAAATTCTTGCGGAATTTCCTTATGGATTTTCCTGCGGATTTTTCTGCGATATCTTCATCCCTGCAAATGCGATACAAGCATAATACAATCCAAGAGAGATTAAAGAGCACCCAGATCCACTAAATGGATGGCTGCGAGTTCATTAATGCCATTATTTTTGGATAACATGGCCTGTAGCATATAGAACGAAGAGGTGCAAGTTTCTTGCCCTAAAAATGGTAAATCATCATACAAGTGTTAAAGCTCTAATCCAATGATTCAAACCTTCCTTAAGATGTACCAGGAACTTGAATGCATGGTTAGTTTGGATTAAAACATCATATAATTCGAAATAAGAATTCAAGAAAAAAAATATGTAAATGGTGTTCTTGCATGGGACGATTCAAAGAGTGTTAGCCATGGAAATCGATCAAAACTTACTCTATATCAACTCAGGAACACAATGGTCGACTTGGAATGGCTGGAGGCAAGCTGCAAAGTGAAAAACGATAGTGCAACTTTGAATGGAATTTTTTTGTCTCAAACCCTAATGCTATGGCCTCCTTTTTTTCGTCCCCTATTCTTCTATGCCTGATCAGTATATATAACAGAAGTAATTAGGTCAATAATCCCCAAACAAATCTCTTGTGGTCATGGTGAAATATTTGAATGAAAATTTGTATACAAATCTTTCCAAAATTTGTTTCAATCTTGCTCATCTCTCTCCAATATCTCTTGCCACGAATTTGGATCAGAATGAGATGATTGGAAGATTAGATTTGATTGGAAAATAAAAGTCATGCATATCTTTTATATTTCTTACTATTTATTTAATTAAATTTAACTTTTAATGACTTAAAAATCAAAAATAAATAAATCAATACAAGAAATAAGCTTGAATGGACCTAGGGGTCGTGGACCATGTTTGAAACAAGTTTCGAACACAAAAAGATAGGCCCATTTGGAAAAAATTCAATTTTGCTCAATATTGATTTCATGCCTTTTCTCCAAAACTGGTCAACTTCATCAATGCATAACTCTCTCAATTTTTATCATATGAAGGTATTCTAGGACTTTTTGGAAAGCCCAAGTTGTCATCTATAAGCCACTTTGGAACATATTTTGCATTTGAGTATTTTATCTTGAAGATATGGCTCCTGACAAAAAACAGTTTTTTGCGAGCTTCTAGAAGGACATGTAATGTTTTGGCTCATATCTCTCAAATGGTACATTTCTTGACTTTGGACCCAACATCAAAGTTGTAGAGAATTTAATTTACTTGTGAATTATATTTGGTTGAGGATTTTATGATAAAGTATGAGAGAGATATGATCAGTCAAAATTCAGTTGACTTTTGGTTCAAAACCCTAATTTAGAAACTTGGACTTTTGAGGATCTCTGAGCTTTCCTTGATGAATCATGATCAACATTTGATAGAATGATGCACGTGACTCCATATTCTTGATGTTGACCAAAAATCAGGAGTTTTGACTATGGTTTGACAATGATTGACTTTTAGGTCCAATTGGTCGACTATTGACCATTTGAGCAGTTGATTGAGAAATCTTATGAATCAGAGCTTGAAACTTGGCATGAGGATATTTTGAAGCATATGAGAATCCATGAAGTCCACTTGAGGTATCAGAAGCTGATTTCTCTTTGAGAGAAGCAAAACCCTAATTGGAGGCTTGTTGCTTAGGAGACAAGTAAGTGAACTTATTCCTCGGTGCTTGAACCAAATTATTTGAGATATGATGGGAAAATTTTGGGGTATGACAGCTGCCCCTGTTCAATCTTCTTAAACCTGAGGATGTAGATTGGCCTGTGTTCCTGTTGGAATCTGAAGGTGGAAGAGGATTGAACACTAGAATACCGAGAAATTTGCCCTTGATGATGCAGGGTTTTTTTCCGGAGGTGGGCTTGAAGATGTCACCTAGGTGTTGGTGCAGTACTGTCAGAGACGGGCTTAAAGATGCCATCCAGGCAAATTATTATCGGAGATGGGCTTAAAGATGCCATCAGTTGATGTATTAACGTGTGTCAGGCTGAGTCGTACATTAGACCGTATCTGTGGTGTCAGAATTAAGTTGTTGGCTCGATTGCCCTAAGTGTATGGATCATATGAGTGAATTGATTGTCGTGACTCTATTGTCATGATTCCATTATCGTAAATTCATTGCCATGACTCAATTTTCGTGACTTCGTCGTCGTGACTCTATTGTCATGATTGTTTCTGAACTGAATACCGGGATTAAATATGTGACTCCTTTGTCGTGACTCCATTGTCGTGACTCCATCGTTGTAACTCCATTGTCGTGACTCCATTGTCGTGACTCCATTGTCGTGACTTCATTGTCGTGAATCCATTGTTGTGACTCCATTGTCGTGACTTTATTGTCGTGACTCTATTGTCGTGACTCCATTGTCGTGACTGCATTGTCGTGACTCCATTGTCGTGACTCCATTGTCTTGACTCCATTGTCGTGACTTTTCTAAATTGAATTTCATGATTAAGTCTGTCTTTTTCTTTGATCGTGTCAGCACCGTCTGTGGCGACCGAATTAGATCTTTGAATGTTGATCGTGTCAGTAACTAAATTAGATCTTGGCAGGATGATCGTGTCTACACCATTTGTGATGATAGAATTAGATCTTTGAATGTTGATCGTGTCAATACCGTTCATGGTGACTGAATTAGATCTTTTAAAATTTGTAGATATTGTTTATCTGCTTGTACCTGTATCCTGAAACAGGTAAAGTTAGTCTTTATGCAATGGCATGATGCATGTATTATGTGATGAGTTTCTCAAAATAAATGACAAACTTGTATGTTGTGTATGAATTTATTATGAGGTACTGTATGTATATGATGTATGAACATGATTCATGCTACCTGGAGTATATTAATAATTTCTTCTTGATTGAGAAAATGAATCTCCATATTGTGATGATTCTGATGCCCGATCTTGTCTTGAAGATATACACCTAGGGATTTATGATTTTTGCTTGGGGATGAGAGCCATTTGAATGATTGATATTGATGTAACCTGACTGGGAATAAGAGAGATGGATAGAATCTCCGATGCTCCATCTGACTCAGCTCAACTGTGAGTGCCAACCTTTATGGAGATTGTTCGAAGATAGCTTCTTGAGGATTACTCGGTGGGGATATGCTCCTGTGAAGTTGGCGCTGTAGGAAGGCGTGGATGCCTTGAACATTGCCCCTAGTGGTTATAGTAATTGCCACTCTTGGACTTGTATTGACTGGGACACGCCATTGAGTATTGGTCAAGTGTCAAACACGGCCTTGCATAGCTTTGCCCCAGCTAGTAGGGAATTTGAAGAGATTCGCCTCGTGAGGACCTTGTGAGGTGTGTACTATGGGTGACATGCCCCTAGTACTCATAAACCTAGTATAATGCCCCTGACTGATCGGGAAGTAGCTTCAGACCTACTTGGGTGTATGCCCCTGATTGTTTGGCATTCTTGAGAGATTCTTGGAATCTTGACCTGATTACCCCAGATTGATTGGACAAAACATGTGACGCCCTTTTGTATTCATTGACTTCTAATCAACTGAGTCAGACGTAAGAGATGTTGCTGCTGAAGTGGTTTCTTCTGTCGAGATGACTTTTAGTCATTAGTCGTATCCTGTGCAGATTCTTCCTGATGCTAGCACTTGAAATTATGTAGCAGAATATGTTTAATAATGAATTCATGAGATGCAATGCATATGTCTGTCTTGAGTTTTGGAAAAATATTAAAATAGAAGATGTAAAAACGAGATATTTGTAAGAACGTGATATCGACTCAGCATTTATGGCAAACCTTAAGGAGTCAGGATACCCTTTTGGTGATAATATGCTTTCGAACTAACCATGCATCAGTTAGGACTTTCAAGGGTTGTAAGGTGGCTTGGTTCACGGTTTAAGAAACAAAGGATAATGGCTCAAAGTTTATTTGTACCCATCCCAATCTTCATGATGTTCTCCGATCCTATGCTCAGTTAACTTTGCGTTTAAGTCCTAGTGGAGCTTGAATTCGTAACATTGACATTTGATGATGGTTGAAGCACCGGAAATTTATTTGGACAGGCAGTCATCCTTTTTTGTAATTCTTTTTATTTTGTCGAGGATTTGTAGTGATCCCCCCTTTTTTTTACTTTGTTATCCCTAAATTTTGCCTGGACAATTTGTTTTGAGATTACAGTCAGCGGGATGTTTCAATTTTTGGTAAGTCTCCTTCATAGGTTTTGACTTAACAGTTTTCTTTTTTCCTTTTGATAGATATTGACTGCCAGACTTAATAGTTGCGGGAACCCATCACAACGGCTAGTATAATTGAGTTAACTGAGTAACTACCCTGCCCCAGGTTATGATTGAGGGTTTTAATCTGTATGAGAAAGAAAACTTCTACTTCTTAGGATCAAAGGGGTTCACGAGGGATTAACATCCTTATATCTCCACTGTTTAGGAACTGAAATAAGGCCTGTACATCGTCAGCATAGTCTGTTCAAAAGCATACTGTATGAGATCGCGGTATCGTTTTCTTCATCCTCCCTCAAAAGGCTTACAAATTCGTAGGAGTTGAATATCACAAAACATATGCAAAGTAAAGACACAATTTAGAATGAGTGATAGAGAAATAATCTATTCAAGACAAACATATGCAATGCACTGATGATGATTATTAAAACAGATAATGTCTATCACAAGTCAGATGTTTAAACAAACAGGATAGAAATTGCAAATGAAAGTAAAGCTAATGAACCAATAGTCCATCCTTCTAGACATTAATCAGTCTTGTCGTGATTAGGCATGGGAACGGTGATCACCATAGGGGTCTTAGGAGGGTTGCATTTAATTTCACCAGCATCGATCATGTCTTGGATCTTAATCATTAATGCCCAGTAGCTATTGGTGTCGTGCCCGTGATTGTTGGAATGGTAGGCGCATCACACGTTTGGATTGTGCTTTAGCGGAGGAAGTGTTGATGTGTTGAGGCGGATCCCTTACAATAATCATTCCTGCCTTCAACGGGTATTGCAGCGCCTGATCTAATGACATGTCAATTTTGGTGAATTAACGCTTAGGTTCCTCTGGCTTACGTTGTTGTTGTGGAACTGGTGTAGAGATTCAGAGTATCCGGGGTTCGAGCTTCCGGAATGTATATCTGATAAGAATGTTTCGGAATGTCCAGGGTTCAAGTTTCTGGAATGTATATATGATAAGAATGTTTCATAATATGTGGGGTTCGGGCTTTCGGAATGTATATCTGATTGGAATGTTTCAGAAGTCTGGGGGTCAAGCTTCCAGATTGTTCATCTGATTGGAAGTTTTCAAAATGTTCGGGGTTCGAGCTTCCGCAATGTATATCTGATTGGAATGTTTCAGAAGTCTGGGGGTCAAGCTTCCAGAATGTTCATCTGATTGGAACTTTCAGAATGTCCGGGGTTCGAGCTTCCGGAATGTATATTGTTAGAACAAGAATTGTTCCGATCTATATTCTTAGTTTTGATGATAACATTATATATGAATTTTGTATAAGACAATGTGGTACTCTAATCCTATGCATTTTCCATTTCAGGAAATATATAAAGAGTATGCACAATTCAGCGCAAGAAGCACTGACTCAGAAGGTTCAAGATTGAAACATCAGAACATGCTCTCACAAGACATCAAAAGATGGTCAAGCAGAATCAGAACATGGTCTATGAAGCATCAGAAGAACTTGAGTTCAGAAGCAGAAGCACTGAAGTTCTTATGGTATCACACAAGAAGCTCTTCAAAGTCAGAAGACAAGAAGATGCTTTGCACCAAGCTGAATGACTCTGATATTCAAATGTTGTATCTACAAAGATCAGATCAGAAGCAAGTACAAGATGACAGGCTACGCTGACTGACAAAAGGAACGTTAGAAGCTATTAAAGGCAAAGTCAATTAAAGTAGGAAAAGCAAGGCTCGAGGTAGTTGACAAAAGAGTGAAACATTAAATGCAAAGCTATACGGATCACGCAACGCATTAAACGCTCCCAACGGTCATCTTCTCATAACGCCTATAAATAGTGAAGTTTTGATCAGAAGCAAGGTTACAACACTTACGTGAATAACTCTGCATAAACAACCTTAAACGCTGCTGAATCAAAGTCTTACGAACTTCATCTTCAAACTCACATATCTTGTAATATCTTAGTGAGATTTAAGCTTAGAACTTAAGAGAAATATCACAGTTGTGATTATAGCTTATTAAGAAGCATTTCAATACTCTTGTAAGAATTTGTTTTACATTAATTTGTAAAAGGTTCCTAGAGTGATCAAGTTGTGATCAATAGACTCTAGAAGACTTAGAAGGTTCTAAGTAGTGGATTCCTAGAGTGATCAAGTTGTGATCAGAATACTCTAGAAGACTTAGAGGGTATCTACGTGGAAAACCATTGTAATCAAGATTGATTAGTGGATTAAATCCTTAGGTGAGGTAAATCACTCTAAGGGGGTGGACTGGAGTAGTTTCGTTAACAATGAACCAGGATAAAAATCATTGTGCAATTGTTTTTATCTTAAGAGTTTTTAAAGTCACACTTATTCAACCCCCCCTTTTCTAAGTGTTTTTCTACCCTTAATGTATCTGATTGGAATGTCTCAGAAGTTTGGGGGTCAAGCTTCCAGAATGTTCATCTGATTGGAACTTTCAGAATGTCTGGGGTTCGAGCTTCCGGAATGTATATCTGATTGGAATGTTTCAGAAGTCTGGGGGTCAAGCTTCCATAATGTGCATTTGATTGGAATTTTCATAATGTCCGGGGTTCAAGCTTCCGGAATGTATATCTGATAAGGTGTCTTCAAGATGTCTGGATCAGGGATATGCTTTCCAGAGTATATATTTGTTGATGGTATTTGTCTGATCGGTTGGTCGACCTGAAAGGCAAAGTCAGTTCTATGTGATGTTATGAATGCAAATGTAATGTTTCCAAGGATCTTTAAAGAATTTAGTTAGCACTAATAGAAAATGATTTAGTCGCATCTTCGTCTGAAGACCTCTGATTCTTGGGTGTTCTTCTATAGGAATCAAGCTCACCATGTCGAGTGGGTCATAGCCTCTGATTCGGGATACCTCTGACTTTGAAGGTATATGGTTAGAGGAAAATAAATCCTCTTGCCCCTTGATAGGTATGGTGTCTTTGAATTAGAATACATATGGCCAGAGGAAAATAAACCCTCTTGCCCCTTGATAGGAATTCAGTCCTTGATAATGGCACCTGCAGTTGTGCGCCCTACATTCCTAGGATCCTTGAAAGAGTTAGTTAACATTCTATGTTATGATGTCATGATGTCAAGATGTCATGCAAATGTAATGTAGTAAGCAAAGCATAAGGTAATAAGGACGAGTGAGTCCCATAAGAAAACCTGCAAGGAAATCAAAGGGTTAGTAGCACATACAAGCAAGTCACACAAGTGTCCTTAGGTTTAAAGGCTTGCGTGAAGTCCATAGGTAAGTACCCTCCCCACTGAATTTTAATTGGTTCAACATATCCTAGATAAAGATCGGGTTCTAGGGAGCTCATATCATTGACCTTTCTCGAAGGCACTATTTCAGCTCAGTAATCGAATCACTGACCGAAAACGTCTTGAAAGTACAGTCCATATGAGTGTAGCTTCGAGTATCAACCAACTTCAGCCGGAACCAAAGCCAGCCACCTCGCTACTTTCTAATAGGCCAAAGTCAAGTTCAACTAAGGTTCTAAGGGAAAATTAGTGCTTAATGACACCACGCAGCAGCCAAGTGTTTCCTCAAGTCGGATCCCAAGGAACACCAGGACAAACCAATGTGTCACACTAACGATGGCCACCATATCAACCGCAACACTATACGCCGTGCAGTCTCCTTGGTCTCATGCCATTTACCTAAGGTACTCAGATCCGAGTTGGGATCATTCACACAAGTAAACCAAAACAGGCCCACAAATATAAAGCAAACAATACAAACAATTGAAAACATTTAAAGTGAATCCTAAGCCTTAAGGCAACCCCTCTTTTTTAAGTATATCCCCAGCAGAGTCTCCAGTTCTGTAATAAGGTGGGAGAACTGACTTTTTTAAATGTTGCGGATAGCAAGAGTCGCCACCGAATTTTATTTTATCCAAATAGAAAGGCTAAAAGAACAGAAAAAAACCTTTTTTAAAGACCTTGAGTTCGGGGGGTAAGTTATACAAAGGGAAGGTGTAAGCATCCTTTGTATCCATGGTTACCCATGGGCTCTTAATTGCTTAGCTCACTTTTATTTTCAAAATGTTTGAAGTGTAGTGTGTGAATAGAAAAAGAATTTGAATAAGGACTTTAGCTTGTAAATAAGCGTAGTGTTTTTGAACAGATTCTTTGAAAAGAAGTGGGAAAAGATTTTGATTTGAATTTGAAAAAGAGCAAGCAATTAAAAAACAATTACCCTTAAGTTAAGATTTTCTGTTCTTTTAGACTTTAATGGTAAAGGGCTATCCATAACATAAAGAGGGCCGGTAGTTCTTTCATTGGATTTAAAAAAGGGTTATCGAAATTATCGTTCGCCACAAGACTGTCCCTGCCATAAAGAGGGCAGGTAGTCTTAGGGATGGATATAATAGTCATTTTAGGAAATAGGCGAGGATACCTTAGCAATTGGGACGATCATCATTTACAAGGTAACTTCGAGGGACAAGATCATTTGATGATGAACTGAGAGTAACATTTGTTTTGCTTAGGTATCCTCGGAATCAAGGGACTTGACTATTTTAGAATCGTAATTAAAAGGCAACAGGCAACAAGGAAACAAGAGAGGTTACCCCAAAGGTGTGTGTGTGGCACAATCAAGTGATTCAGTTCGAATATTTATCTTGTAATTAGTGGGCTAATTTATTTTAAACAAGGCTTGCACTCCCTAGGATTACTAACCACAACAGTTAATATCATACATAAATTAAAGGCAGAAAATATAAGTTCCTACGCTATTACAATAAACACCTGTGGGCAGAAAAATAAAGGCGGAAAAGAAAACCTAAGCTATTACAATAAAACCCTGAGGGTAACAGAAAATAAAGGCAGAAAGGTAGAAAACCTTTTACAAGGCTTTGGGGCAGATACATAATTTATGAATAATAGCAAGCAATAATAATGCGAATAATAAAATAAAATCTAAAATTATAAATAATAAGGCAGAATTAAAATAAAGGAATATGCGACAATCACAGAGTATGAGGTGAGAAGAGAATCGCGTTTGAAAGGAAATAAGGGTTAGAGGTTTTTATGGTGATAAATCCTAAATCTTAAAGGTTAGTGAAACAACCTTAAAATATGATTAGTGGTTAATTTTAACAAGCCTAAAAATAAAAATCGAGGTTAAATATAATAAACCTAAAAAATAAATAAATTTGTTTTTATTGTTTTTCTTTAGAAAGAAGAAAAAGAAAAGGTTTTGTTTGAAAAAAGAGTTTTTAATTGGCTAAAAAACAAAACAAATTATAATATAAACAAATAAATTAAAATATTAAAAAAAACCTGGCGCCGGTCGTGTGTGATGCACCCTAAGGAGCCCCTGGTTCGTATACAGCTTCAGAAGCGTTGGATACAAAACGAGCGAGATCAGACGGCTGTTGGAGGAGGCTATATGGTGTGCGCCTGTGCGTGAGTTGCATTGGATCAGTGTTTGATTTATTTGAAAAAATATTGCCACGCCTGGGGATTGAGCCCAGGTTTCTCAGATCAACAACATCATGCGTCTGCCAGCTATGCCATCCATGCTACATTGATAATTTAATAGTCAAAGAAGCTTAAATATAAAACGAAAATATTGAATAGGAATTCAAAAGAGTCAAAACGTGGGACCCAGGTTGATTGCGTGAACCAATGAAAGAGAGAGAGAGAGAGAGAGAGAGAGAGAGAGAGAGAGAGAGAGAGAGAGAGAGAGAGAGAGAGAGAGAGAGAAACATAAGACTTTGACTGGCCAGTAGGAAAGCGTGACGAAGCCACGCGTGCAGGTCCTCGTTTCAACAATATTTTTCATCTTCTTCCCCAAGTTTCCTGCGGAAATTCTTGCGGAATTTCCTATGGATTTTCCTGCGGATTTTTCCGCGAGTTCATCATCTCCATCCCTGCAAAAACGATACAAGCATAATACGATCCAAGAGAGATTAAAGAGCACCCAGATCCACTAAGTGGATGGCTGCGAGTTCATTGATGCCATTATTTTTGGATAACGTGGCCTGTAGCATATAGAACGAAGAGGTGCAAGTTTCTTTCCCTAAAAATGGTAAATCATCATACAGGTGTTAAAGCTCCAATCCAATGATTCAAACCTTCCTTAAGTTATACCAGGAACTTGAATGCATGGTTAGTTTGGATTAAAACATCATATAATTCGAAATACGAATTCAAGAAAAAATATGTAAATGGTGTTCTTGCATGGGATGATTCAGAGAGTGTTAGCCATGGAAATCGATCCAAACTTACTCTATATCAACTCAGGAACACAATGGTCGGCTTGGAATGGCTGGAGGCTGGCTGCAAAGTGAAAAATGATAGTGCAAATTTGGATGGAATTTTTTTTCTCAAACCCTAATGCTATGGCCTCCTTTTTTCATCCCCTATTCTTCTATACCTGATCAGTATATATAATAGAAGTAATTAGGTTAATAATCCCCAAACAAATCTCATGTGATCATGGTGAAATATTTGATTGAAAATTTGTATACAAATCTTTCCAAAATTGGTTTCAATCTTGCTCATCTCTCTCCAATATCTCTTGCCACGAATTTGGATCAGAAATACGATGATTGGAAGATTAGATTTGATTGGAAAATAAAAGTCATGCATATCTTTTATATTTCTTACTATTTATTTAATTAAAAATTTACTTTTAATGACTTAAAAATAAAAAATAAATAAAATAAATACAAGAGATAAGCTTGAATGGACCTAGGGGTCGTGGACCATGTTTGAAACAAGTTTCGAACACAAAAAGATTGGCCCATTTGGCAAACATTCAATTTTGCTCAATATTGATTTCATGCCTTTTCTCCAAAATTGGTCAACTTCATCAATGCATAACTCTCTCAATTTTATCATATGAAGGTATTCTAGGACTTTTTGGAAAGCCCAAGATGTCTTCTATAAGCCACTTTGGAACATATTTTGTATTTGAGTATTTTATTTTGAAGATATGGCTCCTGACAAAAAACAGCCTTTTGCGAGCTTCTAGAAGGACCTGTAATGTTTTGGCTCATATCTCTCAAATGGTACATTTCTTGACTTTGGACCCAACATCAAGGTTGTAGAGAATTGAATTTACTTGAAATTAGCTTTGGTTGAGGATTTTATAATAAAGTATGAGAGAGATATAATCAGTCAAAATTCAATTGACTTTTGGTTCAAAACCCTAATTTAGAAACTTGGACTTTTGAGGATCTCTGAGCTTTCCTTGATGAATCATGATCAACCTTTTATATAATGATGCATGTGACTCCATATTCTTGATGTTGACCAAAAATCATGAGTTTTGACTGTGGTGTGACCATGATTGACTTTTAGGTCCAATTGGTCGACTGTTGACCATTTGAGCAGTTGATTGAGCAATCTTATGAATCAGAGCTTGAAACTTGGCATGAGGATATTTTGAAGCATATGAGAGGCCATGAAGTCCACTTGAGGTATCAGAAGCTTATTTCTCTTTGAGAGAAGCAAAACCCTAATTGGAGGCTTGTTGATTAGGAGACAGGTAAGTGAACTTATTCCTCAGTGCTTGAACCAAATTATTTGAGATATGATGGGAAACTTTTGGGGTATGACACTATGTCTATATGTTTTCCTTCCTTAGTAAAATATAGTCGATCATTGTAAACTATGTGCTTGCATATTGAAATTTATTTTCATGCATATTTAATCGCCTTTTTATCATGACAAAGGGGTATAAGTATACTTTTAGGGGGAGTAGAGTATACTTTCTACTCATGTGAAGGGGAGTTTAACAACTCCAAATTTTATCTATCTGTTTTATCTTTTACCACCTCTCAGAGATATGCATTGTCATCATCAAAAAGGAGGGAGAATGTGGATCTATGCGTTAGGAGGATGAGTCAAGAGGTGATCCAAGATGGGGAAGCTTATGGATAGAAAATATGCAAGTCTACTACTAGTTTCTTATTTTTGATGATAACAACACTTGAAGTCAAGAAATTGTTGAAGATGCCACAAGCGGTCAAAGATGCACAAGATGGTGGATGAAACAATCCTCCAGAATCAAGCTAGATATTTGTTCAAAGTCAACATTACGGTGCAACATCTCTAAAGTAAACACGTAGGCTTACCCAATGGTTTAACCTTTCAAACTCGTGATGGTAATCAACATGGAGACATCTTAAGCCTCATAAAGAAGACTCAAGGTTATTATGTAATGCTAAAATAAAAGATAATGATACAAAGACTTGTAGCTCCAGAGTGTGAAAGAGATAATGTGTGAAAGCTCTTCTGGTCATGTCTGTTTGAGTGACCAGTGTCTTGTAAAGACACAAGGGAAATTTTACAAATATTATAGGTAAATCACACACACACTAAAAACATTGATAAGTTTCTCATTTAAAAAACTAAATCAGTAAAAAATGTTTTTGAGGTCTAGCCAATTGATTAGGGGAGTGTTCAATTGATTAGGAGGCTCTTTGCAACCATCTAATTAATAAGATCTATTTTCTAATCAATTAGATGATCTTTAATCAAGTATATAATCATTTGTAAATGTATTTTAATGATTGGTAATGACTCTATATCAAAATCTTCCATTTTAGGCCTCAACAATTGATTATTTGAGGCACCTATTTGGTTATCCTAATCAATTAGGTAAGTTAAAAAGTCTATGGATGATTATTTACAAATTTATACAATATCTTGGATTGTAAATAGAGAGATCTCTATCACATTTTACTAGGGGTGGCAAACGGGCATGCCCGCCCCGTTTAGGGCCGCCCCGCAAAAGCCCGCGAAAAAACGGAACGGGGCGGTGCGGATTTTTTTAAGAGTGCGGGTCTAAAACCTTGCCCCGCCTCGCAAAAAGTGAGGGAGAGGCGGGGAAAGCTCGCAGGCATTCGGCTTTTTAGGCCTCAAAATAGTAAAATTCTATAAAATAAAAAATGCCCGCAAAAGCCCAAAAAAAAACGGGGCGGGGCGTGGCGGGCACATTAAAGAGAGCAGGCCTAAAACCTTGCCCCGCCCCGCGAAAAAGTGCAGGTAAAACGAGCTTTCCCCGCGCGCCGGGCCCGTTTTGCCACCCCTGCATTTTACATCCACAAAATGTGAAACACCTCATTTTTCATTTCTCCCATCACCTCTCTAAATCTCTCATGATTTCTTATGTATTTTAGCCATAGTTCTTAGAGAATGTTTTTTAGTCTTGTGAGGAATATTGTTATGGGTGAGGGAAAATTGTTAATTTACCAAGAGTAATTTTTTCTCTTGAGTAAATAATTCTTCTTAGGAAGTTGTTATTTTTGTTGGGAGCTAAGCCATTTAAAAAGATCTTGTTTGTACTTGGGGGGTTGTCTTAGTCTTTGTTCAGTTCGCGAACTTCACCATTGAATAAAAATATCTCTTTTGATTCTAGAAGATCAACTAGTGAAAATTTATATAACGGTTCTTGAGCTAAGCTCGGTTAAAATCTTACTCTGTTTTTGAGTTCATCCTGGTGTAAAAAATCAATAGGTTTGAGATCAACCCGATAAAATCCCAGTTTGGTTTTTGGTTATGTTGTGTAATTACTCGGTTCATTTCGAAGGATAGCTAACTTAAAACTTCATCTTGGTTCGAAATCAGTTTGTGTAAAATCTTTGTTTGGTTTGGAGCGTAACCACTTCAAACCTTGTTCGCTATTTGGTTAAAAGTTAGTCAGAAACTTCATTTTGTTTTATATTTATTAAAAAAATTAAAGGTTGAGATATTTCAAGGCATAAAAATATTTAAATCTTTAAAATTTTACATATCTTGTT
Organism: Vicia villosa; assembly: GCF_029867415.1. NCBI lineage: Eukaryota > Viridiplantae > Streptophyta > Magnoliopsida > Fabales > Fabaceae > Vicia > Vicia villosa. The sequence goes on from NW_026706121.1 coordinate 134,287, forward strand.
AGGAATCGTATCTATCAGAGAAAAAAATCTTATTAGTCATTCAATAATTAAGACTATAAGTTTTATATTTATTTTCAAACCAAAATAGTCAAAATGTTTAGTTTTGTATGTGACATAAATTTCTAAATATACTATATACACTATACACTTAATTTTTTATATTATTTTATTTTCTATTTTCTAAATTAGTTTCACTTTTTAATTTAACAAAATTTTCATGAAAATTAATTCATTATTTTGATTATCTCAAAAAAAAAATTACTTATATTTTTTTTTCTCATTTTTGAAAAACTAGTTATTTTATTTTATTTTGATTATCTCATAACTTGTTTTTTAAGTTGGCATAATTTTTAAAATATATTTTTCAATCATCTAAACTAATTAATTTTAATTTCTAAATTAAGGCGCATTTTCAATGATACCCTTATCTACGGGTCAGGTTGATGTGCATAAGGTATATTCTTATGCACGGTGCATAAGTCTCATACGAGTAATATTTAAATTATTCTGAGTAACATTTTAGTTAGAAACGAGTAATAATATCATAATTCATGAATAATATACGCATTATTTGTACACATCTATTAATTATGAGTAATTATTAATTGTGAGTAATGAGTACACTATTCTGAGTAATATTTACACCATTCTGAGTAATATCAAATTTTAACTATTTTGAGTAATATATTCATTGTTATGAGTAATATTTATACTATTTTGAGTAATTTGTATATTATTTTGAGTAATAAATATAATACTTTGAGTAATATAAACAATATTTGAGTATTTATGCACCGTGCATAAGGATATACCTTATGCACATAAACACATCCCCTTATCTACCATGGCCAATAAACGGAGGTAAAACCCTTGAACCAACCAAAGTAAAATCAATTATATGTAATAGTTTATATTAAAAAAAATACATTTGCTTAAGAGCATATGCATTTCAACGAAGTAAAATATTTGTAATTAAGGGCAATAATAAGTTGAAGGGGTTCATAGACATTTAGCAAAAAACAACAAAACAAAAACTGAATTCATGAAATAATAAATATTAGAAAACCTCGCCCTAGAGTTTCAGTTGTTAAATACCATAAAAGTTTCATATTTGCAATTTTTATCTTTGATATCTCACTTTTGTAAATAATATCAACCAAGCACAACAATATAAATACTGTTGAAGGTTCCATAAAAGATATGAAAGAAACAGATAATAAATTTTAATTTTAATTTTTTTCATTATCTCTTCCCTTCACTTTCGTAATGAAATCATCGTTAATAGAGAAGATCGCAATGTATCCCTTTGCTACCATTGCAACACACTCGACACTACATAGTATGTTCTTAATCTCTATTGGTAATTTTATTTGATATTTATAAATAAAAGTAGTTATATGACACAATCACATAACTCTTTTATCTCCTCATTTTGTTTAAACAACACATGCTACTTATGTGAATCAAAGGCCTTATATATAGACAATAGTTGAGGAATAATTTTAGATCGACCTTTTTTAATATTTATTTTAAAAAATTAAAGGTTGAAATATTTCAACGCATAAAAGTTTTTTTTTGGTTCATCACCCTCAGTTTAGTCCGGTCCGGGGTCAGTTCTGGCATCAAGTGGTTCCAGCTGCGCGGAATCGATCCGTAGTACTCCCTACTAAGTCCAGTGCCAATCACCACTAAACCAAGTAGCGATTGGTTGCATAAAAGTATTTAAATCTATAAAATTTTACATATCGTATTAGGAATTGTATCTATTTTTAGAAAGAAAAAAATCTTATTAGTCATTCAATAATTAAGACTATTTATATAAAATAAGTTTTTTTTATCATTATTATAAGTTTTACATTTATTTCTGATCTTTCCGAGCAAAACAGGTGGCCAGCAACGGTGAAGCTTGAATTTCGGGACAGTTGGAGGAGAAAAATGTGGTTGTACCTGCAAGGCACTCCGATGCCAAAGTAAGTGTTTGGATAACAAGGTACAATAGAAAAGTGAGAGATTTTGGGTAAGAAAGTGATTACCTTGCCCTCTAGGGTTAAAGGGCTATTTATAGAGCCGTTCTATGGAAAAAGACTCCACCTTTTGAGGACCCATGCGAGGCGCTAGGCCAGGAAATGCGGGAACTAGCTGTTGCCGAGCACGAGGCTTTAGCGTGCTCGATTGTGTCTTGTGTTTTCCCAGAGCGGGCCGAGGAAGGCTGTCGCGTGTATGGACCAGAGTGCCTTGGGCCGAAGAGTGGATTGGCCCAATTGGAATAATTGGGCCGGTCCAGAACAGGAGCCCCCAAGTCGTTGCTTCCGACCGTGGGAGTGACGACTTTGAGGAAGCTGGGCAGAGGAGCTCTGCTGGGGAGGTGGATCTGATGCCTCCGAGGAGATTTTCCCTGAAACTACAGGGAGAGGGACAACTAGGCCAGGAGCTAGGAGGCATGTCGCTTGGGAGTTAGCAGTTTGGGATACGTGTCGCATTTAATGCGTGATGATGGCTAGTCTAGCCGTAGGCTCCTAGTGTTAATGATGACCCTTCCATTCCCAAGGGTCACGTGCAGCGCGCGTGATGTCTCTTAGGCGCCTATAAATACCTTGGATTGTCTTCTTTTTCAAACTTTTAAAACTTGTTCTCTATGCTTTCTTCTCCCGTCGCCGACCATGCCTTCCGCTGTGACGTTTCATCATCAACAATCGTCTTCTTCATCCGAATCTCAATCATAAGTTCACGCTTTCGTTTCGTTCTCTGTTTTTTCCTTCTGACTGTTTAGGGACGTATGGAATATGGTTAGGGTAGAACTTTTAGCATGACTTTAGACGTGAGTTTAGTGGTTTTGTTGGTGGTAGATGGTGGAGAAGGCTGGTTTCTTCGCCGTTGACGGTTGTGAAACGTTCGACTGTTTGTTATGAATTTAGCTTCTGCTTCACCGATTGTTTTTAGGGATTTCGTGTTTCCTTTAGTTCGCTTTTAGGTTTTCTTTAGAAAATGTTGCCCTCGGCGCAGTGTGCATGTTTAGCCTGAGTTAGCGTGAGTGACTCTCTGTTCGACGAACGATTCCTCGGGGAGGGGCATGGTCGGGGATCTTTCGTCCTCTGATCGTTTGCGCGCCCTTTCACTTTGAACAGTGGTGGAAGGATGGATTTGATTGTAATGTCGAATTCACTATTCTCCCCTGCTTTTTAGGTGATTATGACCAATCCAGGACGTCCTTCAACTTCGGGCTAGTCGTCAGCGACGCCCCCGGCCCAACGGGGGGTCTCCCCGAACTCATGGGTGCTGAAGGAGGCACTCGAGACCGAGATTTATTTCGTCGAGGACCTATCAGATATTTTCCTCGAGATTGGGGGCCATGTGGATTTAGAGGGGGACGTGAATAAGAATTGGTGGTCTGTACTTGTCCACAGGGAAGAAGACCGGGTGTGTGATGTATATGCCCCTGATCTGATTCCCATGTACGAACTGGTGTTTCAGGAGATGGGTTTTCGGGTGCCTTTTACTGAATTCCAGATCGTTGTGTTCAACCATCTGGAGGTGGCGCCCGGTCAACTTCACCCTAACGCGATTGCGTTCATCCGGGCATTCGAGCTGACTTGCTCGTATTTGAAGATAGTTGCGACCATTCTGTTATTTTTCTATTGCTTTTGCATGCAACGAAAGTTTGTTGATGGTCGATTCGGCTGGGTGTCCCTGAAACAGACGAAGAAGATCTTCAAGTCCTATTCTGACTCCCTGAAGAATTATAAGACGCGCTTCTATCTTATTCGTCCCAGTCCAAGGAGGCTCGTGACTCCGTTTTCTCTCGGTTACCGACCCTGGACGTGCACGGTCATCCGGTCCTCAATGATATAGGGAGCCCGTTACTGCTAGAAAACCGAAGTTTAGGTTCTTCTGGTCGCGAGACCATTTTACATATGGCACCGATCAATATCTCACCAGGGTCGGGGATCTGGACGAGGACGGACGGGCTGATTATGCCGTTCTTCAGGGATTTGTGTAGGGCCTCCCTTTAGTCGTGAAGTTGGATCGATCGGGGAAGCCCGTAGTTGATGGTGGCGGGGAGCATGTTCTAGAGCCCCGTCTCATTAGCATCAAAGACCTGCTGGCGAGTGGGACGGGCGAGGGTGCCTTTGCTTACCTTGGTATCTGCCCGTTGTCATTTTTACTTTATGTGTGTATTCTATTCATTATGACGAGCTAACTCTTGTGTGTTTGTTTGTTTGCCAGAATCTATGGATCGGGAGCGTCACGACAGGATGCTCAAGCACGCGAGCAAGGCTAAGGTGGTGATTAAGAAGAGTGCTAGTCCTCGACTGGAAACTGTGCAAAGTACCCCGACGACTGGCTCTGGCACTTCCTCCTCCTCTCCAGTGGCTGTTGGATCTCCCCTTCGTGCTTTTGACCAGGGGGATTCTCCGAGGCATGCTGTCGTTCATCCTTCCCCCTGCGTCAGCAGCCAGATCCGGACGCCCTGGTCCGTCATAAGCGGCCTAGGGTTGACGCTGTGGATTTAACTCAGGAGGAGACAGGTGGTCCCTTTACCTTGCCTTCGTATTTTCTTCAGCCTCAGTTCTTTGAGGGTGGGCCTTCTCTTACCATTCCCCGAGCAGAGTCTCTCCATATTGAAGGTCTAGAACCGTCTGTCCGTCAGAGGTTTTTGGTGCAGGACGCGGCCGCCGTCGTTAGGGTCCTCGAGTTGGCTGCTTTGTATGCCCTTTCAGAGCCCCTATCTGCGGAGGCCGTGAAGAGGCTCGAGGAGGATTGCAAAAGCAATGCGGCTGCCTTGGAGGGGACGCAGGAGGAGCTGAAGGCCCGCGATTAGGAGCTGGCGGATATGAGGGCTAGTTTGAGCGCCAAAGAGGATGCCCTGGCTGACGTGTAGGGGCAGTACACTCTGCTCTACCAGACCCTTTACGGAGTGATGTTGTCTTTCTCGGTTAGGGAGGCTTCTCTTCGTCGGTCTTTGGCCCCTGCTGAGGACGAGACTGAGGAGGAGAAGGCTCTCTTGACCCGGGCGGATCTGATTCAGTACATACGAGTTCTGGGTGAAGATTGCGTGGCTGCTGCAAAGGATACCTATAATTCCACTGTGGCCCAGCTCAAGCTGAAGAATCTCGGAGTGGATTTGGCAACCGGGGATACCGTTCCTTATCATCGAGTGGAGGGCGACCGGATCGTTTCCCCAGAACTCACGGCCGACAGGGAGGAATCTGCAGCTCAGGAGGTCGAGGAGACCCGAATGGAGGAAGGTTTTTGAGGTTTGTGTTAAGATTTTGGCCTGCGTGCCATTTGTGATTTTTGTTGTATTCCGGGGGGAATGCCCCCCGTTTTTGCTTTGTAAAGATATTTTACCGGCTGGGCTTTCATGGCCGTTAGTCAGGCACATTTTTGGGCTGTCTGCTCGATGTTTTTTAATTTGAATTCGCTTTACTTTATCTTTAACGTTTCTGTTTGCCTCGTTTTTTGAAGTCTATGCGCATGCGTTTTGACTCCTTGGGCAGCGTGCGCACTGCTTTCCAAGGGTCCTGTGGTTATTTAATGCTTTTGTCGGTTCCCAGACGCCTTTATTCCCTTTCTTTTTCCTATAAAGGGAGGTCTTTCGGACCTCTTCTTCTTCACTTTTTTGCAGGAATGGGCGGCGCTGAGGGGAAGAAGGTTTCCAAGGTTTCTTGCTCTCGCGGAGTCAAGGAAGCGAAGAAGAAGAAAGTCTCTGCTGGGTTCATTTCGCGCTCTCAGGGGGCTCGTGGTTCGAACGCGCATGCTTAGTCCTTAGGTGTGAGGGTTGTGACCAACGCTGATGGCTCTGAGACGGAGGGGGATGAGGACTGGTTTCAGTATCTTCACCTGGAGGAGCTCATGCGTCGGGCAGAATAATGCATCTTTATTTGTTTTTACTTTCGCTTGTAGTTTGTAATTCACTTGATTAATGAATAAAGTGTTATTGTCGTAGTTTTGCTAGCGTATTCATTAGTTAGGAGATTTGCTCGATTATAATGTGTTGGTCGCCAAGTGTGTGGAACTATGGTCGACAGCCGGGGACACGTACCTGGTGGGGGTGAGTCTCAGGCCTCGTTGTGTTGAGGTCCAAGTCTCATGGCGTGAACGATCCCTTCGCGAGCAGGGTGTTCTGCCGTCGTGGTACTTGCTTATGGCGGGGGTGCTCGATATCTATGCTCCCCGAATGACAAGGAGTCCACTCGATTAAGGGAGCGGGCTGCTATCGTTTTGCTTCATTATGATGTGTTAGGCGTGTACCCGTGCCGCAGCTATGTTCCGAGCGTTTCTACCTCTTAGCTGTAGGACTACTTGAGTTTTTCAGCGTTCGAAGGTCGAGCGAGTTCTTCTCCTTGTAGATTTTCTAAACAGTATGCCCCATTTTTGGTTTTCGCTCGGACGCGATAGGGGCCTTCCCAGTTCGCGGCTAGCTTTCCTTCGCAAGAATCTTTGTGGTTTCTTTTGAGAACTAGATTGTCCACTTCGAATTCTCGTCTGATGACCTTTGTGTCATGTCTTAGAGCAATTTTTTTTGAGCGAAGCTTCGCGCAGAGCGGCACCCGTTCGGATTTCTTCGACCAGATCGAGCTCCTCTCGGACGGCCTCTCTGTTGGCCTCCTCTTCGAGGGATTCTTCGGTACGTGTGGTGAGCACGTGTACCTCGACGGGGATTTTGGCTTCTGTCCCGTACGTAAGCCAGAAGGGGGTCTCCCCGGTGGTAGAATGGGGGTGGTTTGATAAGCCCAGAGGACGCTGTGTAGTTCCTCGTCCCATCCTTTTTTGATTTCGTCCAATCTTCTTTTGAGGCCTCTTAGGATTACTCTGTTAACGGCCTTGGCTTGCCCGTTTGTCTGGGGGTGCTCGACCGACGCGAAGTGCTGTTTTGTTCCTAATTTTCAGACAAATTCTTGGAAATGTCTGTCGGTGAACTGGGTGTCGTTGTCGGTGATAATGGCCAGGGGTACTCCGAACCGAGCGATGATGTTTCTTTTGTAGAAACACAGTACGTTCAGGGATGTGATTTTGGCCAATGGTTCGGCTTCGATCCATTTGGTGAAGTAGTCGACGGCGACTATGAGGTATTTATTTTGGTTGCTTCCTGTCACGAACGGTCCGAGGAGGTCCATGCCCCACCATACAAACGGCCAGGGGGATGATAAAGACTTAAGCTCGTTTGGGGTGCGAGGTTCATGTCCCCGAAACGCTGGCATTTTTCGCATCTCTTTAATATTCTTTTGCGTCGTGTTGCATGGTGGGCCAGTAATATCCTGCCAGTAGTGCTTTCCTGGCGAGGGACCTCTCTCCTAGGTGTTGGGAGTTGATTCCTTAGTGTATTTCCCGAAGTACATGAGGGGTCGTGCCCTCGTCAACGCATTTAAGGAGGGGTGGAGAATCCTCGTCGATATAATCGTTTTTCGACCAAGACGTACAAGCAAGCTCTTCTTCTGATCACGGCGGCTTCTTTAGGGTCGTCTGGCAGGAGTTCATCCGTCAAATAGTTGTATATCGGGGTCATCCAGCAGGTCGCGTCACCGATTGAGTTTACGTGCATTGTCCCAGTCGGAGATTCGGTGCTGGGTCTGGGTAATATTTCTTGGATCACGGACTTGTTACCCCCCTTTTTCCATGTGCTGGCTAGTTTTGATAGAACATCTGCCCGGGAATTGTGCTCCCTTGGAATGTGCCTTAGTTTGGCGTTTTTGAACCGGGCCATTCTTTTGCAAACAAAGATTAGGTACTCAGCGAGATGGTCGCTCTTGACTTGATATTCACTTGAGATGTGGGATGCTACCAGCTGGGAATCGGTGAATACTTCGATCTCCTCGGCTTCCATGTCGTTAGCGAGACGTAATCATGCGAGCAGCGCCTTGTATTCCGCTTGGTTGTTAGAGGTGGGAAAGGACAGGGAGAGCGATACTTCTATCAGGGTTCCCTCTCCATTTTCATTCTATCCATTAAAATATTTTTAAAATATATTTTTCAATCAACTAAACTAATTAATTTTAATTTTTAAATTAAGGCGCATTTTCACTGATACCCTTTTCAACCATGGCCAATAAATTGAGGTAAAACTCTTGAACCAACTAGAGTAAAATCAATTATATGTAGTAGTTCATATTTAAAAAAAAAATACATTTACTTAAAAGCATATGCATTTCAACGAAATAGAATATTTGTTATTAAGGGCAATAATAAGTTGAAGGGACTCATAATAATTTAGCAAAAAACAACAAAACAAAAACTGAATTCATGAAATAATAAATATTAAAAAACCTCACCCTATAGTTCAAGTTGTCAAATACCACAAAAGTTCCATATTTGCAATTTTTATCTTTGATATCTCACGTTTGTAAATAATTTCAACCAAGCACACCAATAGAAATACTGTTGAAGGTTCCATAAAGGAAATGAAAGAAACAGATAATAAGTTTTAATTTTAATTTTTTTTCATTATCTGTTTCCATCACTTTCGTAATGAAATCATCATTAATAGAGAAGATCACAATGTATCCCTTAGCTACCATTGCACACCCACGACACTACATAGTATATTCTTAATCTCTATTGGTAATTCTATTTGATATTTATAAATAAAAGTAGTTATATGACACAATCACATAACTCTTTTATCTCCTCATTTTGTTTAAACAACACATGCTACTTATGTGAATCCAAGACCTTATATATAGGCAACAGTTGAGGAATAATTTTAGATCGACCTTTTTTTTTAAATTAATTAAAAAAATCATAGGTTGAAATATTTGAAGGAATAAAAGTATTTAAATTTTTAAAATTTTACATAGCTTGTTAGGGAATTTATTTATTTTTAGAGAAAAAAAAATCTTATTAGTCATTCAATATTAAGACTATATATATATATATATATATATATATATATATATATATATATATATATATATATATATATATATATATATATATATATATATATATATATATAAAATAAGTTTTTTTCTCATTATTGTAAGTTTTACATTTATTTCAAAACCAAAAAAGTCAAATTATTTTGTTTTGAATATTACATAAATTTTTAAATATACTATATACATTATCCACTAAATTTTTTATATTATTTTATTTTATATTTTCTAAAATAGTTTCACTTTAAAATTTAACAAAATTTTCATGAAAATACATTTATTATTTTGATTGTGTCAAAAAGAAATTTCAATTAAATTTTTATTTTTATTTCTCCTTTTTGAAAAAATTAATTTTTTTAATTTAATATAAATATCTCAAAAAAGCACCTTTATTAATTTTATTCTATCCATTTTTAAATTTTTTTCATAATTTGTTTTTTAAGTTGGCATAATTTTTGCAACATAAAACAACTTAAATTTTCATTCTATCCACTAAAATATTTTTAAAATATATTTTTCTATCAACTAAACTAATTAATTTTAAAGTTTAAATTAAGGCGCATTTTCAATGACACCCTTATCTACCATGGCCAACAAACGGAAGTAAAACCCTTGAACCAATTAGAGTAAAATCAATTATATAAAATAGCTCATATTAAAAAAAATGCATTTGCTTAAAAGCATATGCATTTCAACAAAATAGAATACCCTTTTCAACCATGGCCAACAAACGGAGGTAAAACTCTTGAACCAACTAGAGTAAAATCAATTATATGTAGTAGTTCATATTTAAAAAAAAAAATACATTTACTTAAAAGCATATGCATTTCAACGAAATAGAATATTTGTTATTAAGGTCAATAATAAGTTGAAGGGACTCATAATCATTTAGCAAAAAACAACAAAACAAAAACTGAATTCATGAAATAATAAATATTAAAAAACCTCACCCTATAGTTCAAGTTGTCAAATACCACAAAAGTTCCATATTTGCAATTTTTATCTTTGATATCTCACGTTTGTAAATAATTTCAACCAAGGACACCAATAGAAATACTGTTGAAGGTTCCATAAAGGAAATGAAAGAAACAGATAATAAGTTTTAATTTTAATTTTTTTTCATTATCTGTTCCCATCACTTTCGTAATGAAATCATCATTAATAGAGAAGACCATAATGTATCCCTTAGCTACCATTGCACACCCACGACACTACATAGTATGTTCTTAATCTCTATTGGTAATTCTATTTGATATTTATAAATAAAAGTAGTTATATAACACAATCACATAACTCTTTTATCTCCTCGTTTTGTTGAAACAACACATGCTACTTATGTGAATCCAAGACCTTATATATAGGCAACAGTTGAGGAATAATTTTAGATCAACCTTTTTTTAAAATTAATTAAAAAAATTAAAGGTTGAAATATTTGAAGGAATAAAAGTATTTAAATCTTTAAAATTTTACATAGCTTGTTAGGGAATTTATATATTTTTAGAGAAAAAAATCTTATTAGTCATTCAATATTAAGACTATATATATATATATATATATATATATATATATATATATATATATATATATATATATATATATATATATATATATATATATATATATATAATAATAAGTTTTTTTCTCATAATTGTAAGTTTTACATTTATTTCTAACCAAAAAAGTCAAATTATTTTGTTTTGAATATTACATAAAATTTTAAATATACTATATACATTATCCACTAAATTTTTTATATTATTTTATTTTATATTTTCTAAAATAGTTTCACTTTAAAATTTAACAAAATTTTCATGAAAATACATTTATTATTTTGATTGTGTCAAAAAGAAATTTCAATTAAATTTTTATTTTTATTTCTCCTTTTTGAAAAAATTAATTTTTTTAATTTAATATAAATATCTCAAAAAAGCACCTTTATTAATTTTATTCTATCCATTTTTAAATTTTTTTCATAATTTGTTTTTTAAGTTGGCATAATTTTTGCAACATAAAACAACTTAAATTTTCATTCTATCCACTAAAATATTTTTAAAATATATTTTTCTATCAACTAAACTAATTAATTTTAAATTTTAAATTAAGGCGCATTTTCAATGACACCCTTATCTACCATGGCCAACAAACGGAAGTAAAACCCTTGAACCAATTAGAGTAAAATCAATTATATAAAATAGCTCATATTAAAAAAATTCATTTGCTTAAAAGCATATGCATTTCAACAAAATAGAATACCCTTTTCAACCATGGCCAACAAACGGAGGTAAAACTCTTGAACCAACTAGAGTAAAATCAATTATATGTAGTAGTTCATATTTAAAAAAAAATACAATTACTTAAAAGCATATGAATTTCAACGAAATAGAATATTTGTAATTAAGGGCAATAATAAGTTGAAGGGATTCATAATCATTTAGCAAAAAACAACAAAACAAAAACTGAATTCATGAAATAATAAATATTAAAAAACCTCACCCTATAGTTCAAGTTGTCAAATACCACAAAAGTTCCATATTTGCAATTTTTATCTTTGATATCTCACGTTTGTAAATAATTTCAACCAAGGACACCAATAGAAATACTGTTGAAGGTTCCATAAAGGAAATGAAAGAAACAGATAATAAGTTTTAATTTTAATTTTTTTTCATTATCTGTTCCCATCACTTTCGTAATGAAATCATCATTAATAGAGAAGACCACAATGTATCCCTTAGCTACCATTGCACACCCACGACACTACATAGTATGTTCTTAATCTCTATTGGTAATTCTATTTGATATTTATAAATAAAAGTAGTTATATAACACAATCACATAACTCTTTTATCTCCTCGTTTTGTTGAAACAACACATGCTACTTATGTGAATCCAAGACCTTATATATAGGCAACAGTTGAGGAATAATTTTAGATCAACCTTTTTTTAAAATTAATTAAAAAAATTAAAGGTTGAAATATTTGAAGGAATAAAAGTATTTAAATCTTTAAAATTTTACATAGCTTGTTAGGGAATTTATATATTTTTAGAGAAAAAAAATCTTATTAGTCATTCAATATTAAGACTATATATATATAAAATAAGTTTTTTTCTCATAATTAAAATTTTACCTTTATTTCTAACAAAAAAGTCAAATTATTTTGTTTCGAATATTACATAAATTTTTAAATATACTATATACATTATTTACTAAATTTTTTATATTATTTTATTTTATATTTTCTAAAATAGTTTCACTTTAAAATTTAACAAAATTTTCATGAAAATACATTTATTATTTTGATTGTGTCAAAAAGAAATTTCAATTAAATTTTTATTTTTATTTCTCCTTTTTGAAAAAATTAGTTTTTTTAATTTAATATAAATATCTCAAAAAAGCACCTTTATTAATTTTATTCTATCCATTTTAAAATTTTTTTCATAATTTGTTTTTTAAGTTGGCATAATTTTTGCAACATAAAACAACTTAAATTTTCATTCTATCCACTAAAATATTTTTAAAATATATTTTTCTATCAACTAAACTAATTAATTTTAAATTTTAAATTAAGGCGCATTTTCAATGACACCCTTATCTACCATGGCCAACAAACGGAAGTAAAACCCTTGAACCAATTAGAGTAAAATCAATTATATAAAATAGCTCATATTAAAAAAAATTCATTTGCTTAAAAGCATATGCATTTCAACAAAATAGAATACCCTTTTCATCCATGGCCAACAAACGGAGGTAAAACTCTTGAACCAACTAGAGTAAAATCAATTATATGTAGTAGTTCATATTTAAAAAAAAAATACAATTACTTAAAAGCATATGAATTTCAACGAAATAAAATATTTGTAATTAAGGGCAATAATAAGTTGAAGGGATTCATAATCATTTAGCAAAAAACAACAAAACAAAAACTGAATTCATGAAATAATAAATATTAAAAAACCTCACCCTATAGTTCAAGTTGTCAAATACCACAAAAGTTCCATATTTGCAATTTTTATCTTTGATATCTCACGTTTGTAAATAATTTCAACCAAGGACACCAATAGAAATACTGTTGAAGGTTCCATAAAGGAAATGAAAGAAACAGATAATAAGTTTTAATTTTAATTTTTTTCATTATCTGTTCCCATCACTTTCGTAATGAAATCATCATTAATAGAGAAGACCACAATGTATCCCTTAGCTACCATTGCTGTAACACCCCATACATAACTGACTAGTATATTATGCATGAAACGTTAAATTGATACTGAGTACATACAAAAGCTTTAGATATAGAAAGATCCATAATACAATACAACATGAAATTCCAATAAGAATTACAAAACATGTGTCTTCAATGGATCTGCACAGCGGAAAATGAGATTTGACTAGGTCTCCGAGCCATCACCACTTTAAGCCGTCAATCCGAACCTGCTATCTGCCAAAAGCTACTAAACTGCACCTGAAAAAAAATATAAGTTGATTGGGGTGAGATTACTAAATCTCAGTGAGTCCTCCTATCCTATGGGTCCACTCGGTTCTACAGGGTACATGCATCAACAAAATCGAATCCACCATTGATCCGGGGTTTATCCTCACGTCCGGTACAAGCACGGAGAAAACAAGGAATCATCCACCATTGGACAATTAATGCAGATATACAATTATATAAGCAACCAAGTATGCAAAACCCGCATCCATATACGGGGAATCCAGAAGTACGTTAATACCACTAGACTAAGTTACTAACACACCCTCGGTGGGTTCACCCATGCCTATTTGTCAAGAGACTTACACAAGCACCCTGCAAGAATGATTAAATGGGTTCGCACAAGCCTACATGGCTGCGAGATGACCTTGCCTAAGAGGCGACATCGTCCCATTAACCATCTGTACGCACGTGGTGTTAACAGCAAGTGCAACACGCCGTCTTGACGCATGAGCCCATCCGGATAGGAACCTAATGATGTAGCCTACATGGCATCATTAGAGATGGTTTACCTGTTATGCGTAGGCTTACTTAGCCGCATAACGCCATCATACCGAGCACGCGAGTGTGTATACAGCAAGTGAGTAAAACGCCTTCAGGCCCTCACAAGCACACTGCAACGGTAGTTCAGGTATGTGCCTCTAGGATCCATGATCAGGGCAGTCCCACAGACAACTCAAGGACCCACGGTCCGAATCGTAACTTAGTACCGGGTCTACTTCGATTCAGCATACACACACATAAGCAAACGCTAAAGCACGCAAGCAGACAACCCCGATTGTTTAATCGAAACAATGGGCATCAATAGAATGATCATATTTCATCATAATATAGCATTCTTATTCCAGCATAACATAGCAGTTAGAAACAATGAGCTAGTTCAGTCTACTATACACAATTTACATAGTATTAGTGTCGCACTTTAACTAAAAGTATGTCAGATATACCGAAAAATAATATTTAGACACCAAGGATAATTTTCCTAGATAGTACACTTTATTAGCTTTCTAACGGTATATGGTACGCGTCAAACGGGTACACGAAGTGGGAGTTATGAATTTTCGAAATTCTGAAAATTCTGCTCAGCATGCAGAGTAACGGGTTACTTCATTTCAAGTAACCGGTTACTTCAGCCCAGAATCCATTTTTTTCACTTGGTTTCCATTAATACACAATAATCCCTATTCCACAGTTGTCCAATTACAACACGCGCCAGAACTCCATATACATCCATCATCGACTACTACTCTTCGAAATTGCGTACTCTTCTGAATCAAGCTTCTACTTACTCTGCCATTCCATATAGTTCATCTACCACAACTGGGGCACACGTTTCATCCTCAGGACATTGAAACCCAAATACTCACTGACTTAGAGGTTCGTCCCTGTCACTGATATCCACAACGTACGACTGCTATGTTTTTCATTCCAACAAGTCTTTATGGCTCATGCATAATATACTAGTCAGTTATGTATGGGGTGTTACAGTTGGTATCAGAGCAGGTCGATTCTCGGCCGAGCCATGAGACATCACTAGCAATTCCTTTTTCCTCCTCTCAAGTGGGCACGACACTACATAGTATGTTCTTAATCTCTATTGGTAATTCTATTTGATATTTATAAATAAAAGTAGTTATATAACACAATCACATAACTCTTTTATCTCCTCGTTTTGTTGAAACAACACATGCTACTTATGTGAATCCAAGACCTTATATATAGGTAACAGTTGAGGAATTATTTTAGATCAACCTTTTTTTAAAATTAATTAAAAAAATTAAAGGTTGAAATATTTGAAGGAATAAAAGTATTTAAATCTTTAAAATTTTACATAGCTTGTTAGGGAATTTATATATTTTTAGAGAAAAAAAATCTTATTAGTCATTCAATATTAAGACTATATATATATATATAAAATAAGTTTTTTTTCTCATAATTAAAATTTTACCTTTATTTCTAACAAAAAAGTCAAATTATTTTGTTTCGAATATTACATAAATTTTTAAATATACTATATACATTATCCACTAAATTTTTTATATTATTTTATTTTATATTTTCTAAAATAGTTTCACATTAAAATTTAACAAAATTTTCATGAAAATACATTTATTATTTTGATTGTGTCAAAAAGAAATTTCAATTAAATTTTTATTTTTATTTCTCCTTTTTGAAAAAATTAATTTTTTTAATTTAATATAAATATCTCAAAAAAACACCTTTATTAATTTTATTCTATCCATTTTTAAATTTTTTTCATAATTTGTTTTTTAAGTTGGCATAATTTTTGCAACATAAAACAACTTAAATTTTCATTCTATCCACTAAAATATTTTTAAAATATATTTTTCTATCAACTAAACTAATTAATTTTAAATTTTAAATTAAGGCGCATTTTCAATGACACCCTTATCTACCATGGCCAACAAACGGAAGTAAAACCCTTGAACCAATTAGAGTAAAATCAATTATATAAAATAACTCATATTGAAAAAAATGCATTTGCTTAAAAGCATATGCATTTCAACAAAATAGAATACCCTTTTCAACCATGGCCAACAAACGGAGGTAAAACTCTTGAACCAACTAGAGTAAAATCAATTATATGTAGTCGTTCATATTTAAAAAAAATATATATTTACTTAAAAGCATATGCATTTCAACGAAATAGAATATTTGTTATTAAGGGCAATAATAAGTTGAAGGGATTCATAATCATTTAGCAAAAAACAAGAAAACAAAAATTGAATTCATGAAATAATAAATATTAAAAAACCTCACCCTATAGTTCAAGTTGTCAAATACCACAAAAGTTCCATATTTGCAATTTTTATCTTTGATATCTCACGTTTGTAAATAATTTCAACCAAGCACACCAATAGAAATACTGTTGAAGGTTCCATAAAGGAAATGAAAGAAACAGATAATAAGTTTTAATTTTAATTTATTTTCATTATCTGTTCCCATCACTTTCGTAATGAAATCATCATTAATAGAGAAGACCACAATGTATCCCTTAGCTACCATTGCACACCCACGACACTACATAGTATGTTCTTAATCTCTATTGGTAATTCTATTTGATATTTATAAATAAAAGTAGTTATATAACACAATCACATAACTCTTTTATCTCCTCATTTTGTTGAAACAACACATGCTACTTATGTGAATCCAAGACCTTATATATAGGCAACAGTTGAGGAATAATTTTAGATCAACCTTTTTTTAAAATTAATTAAAAAAATTAAAGGTTGAAATATTTGAAGGAATAAAAGTATTTAAATCTTTAAAATTTTACATAGCTTGTTAGGGAATTTATATATTTTTAGAGAAAAAAAAATCTTATTAGTCGTTCAATATTAAGACTATATATATAAAAAATAAGTTTTTTTCTCATAATTAAAATTTTACCTTTATTTCTAACAAAAAAGTCAAATTATTTTGTTTCGAATATTACATAAATTTTTAAATATACTATATACATTATCCACTAAAATTTTTATATTATTTTATTTTATATTTTCTAAAATAGTTTCACTTTAAAATTTAACAAAATTTTCATGAAAATACATTTATTATTTTGATTGTGTCAAAAAGAAATTTCAATTAAATTTTTATTTTTATTTCTCCTTTTTGAAAAAATTAATTTTTTTAATTTAATATAAATATCTCAAAAAAGCACCTTTATTAATTTTATTCTATCCATTTTTAAATTTTTTTGATAATTTGTTTTTTAAGTTGGCATAATTTTTGCAACATAAAACAACTTAAATTTTCATTCTATCCACTATAATATTTTTAAAATATATTTTTCTATCAACTAAACTAATTAATTTTAAATTTTAAATTAAGGCGCATTTTCAATGACACCCTTATCTACCATGGCCAACAAACGGAAGTAAAACCCTTGAACCAATTAGAGTAAAATCAATTATATAAAATAACTCATATTGAAAAAAATGCATTTGCTTAAAAGCATATGCATTTCAACAAAATAGAATACCCTTTTCAACCATGGCCAACAATCGGAGGTAAAACTCTTGAACCAACTAGAGTAAAATCAATTATATGTAGTCGTTCATATTTAAAAAAAATATATATTTACTTAAAAGCATATGCATTTCAACGAAATAGAATATTTGTTATTAAGGGCAATAATAAGTTGAAGGGATTCATAATCATTTAGCAAAAAACAAGAAAACAAAAATTGAATTCATGAAATAATAAATATTAAAAAACCTCACCCTATAGTTCAAGTTGTCAAATACCACAAAAGTTCCATATTTGCAATTTTTATCTTTGATATCTCACGTTTGTAAATAATTTCAACCAAGCACACCAATAGAAATACTGTTGAAGGTTCCATAAAGGAAATGAAAGAAACAGATAATAAGTTTTAATTTTAATTTATTTTCATTATCTGTTCCCATCACTTTCGTAATGAAATCATCATTAATAGAGAAGACCACAATGTATCCCTTAGCTACCATTGCACACCCACGACACTGCATAGTATGTTCTTAATCTCTATTGGTAATTCTATTTGATATTTATAAATAAAAGTAGTTATATAACACAATCACATAACTCTTTTATCTCCTCATTTTGTTGAAACAACACATGCTACTTATGTGAATCCAAGACCTTATATATAGGCAACAGTTGAGGAATAATTTTAGATCAACCTTTTTTTAAAATTAATTAAAAAAATTAAAGGTTGAAATATTTGAAGGAATAAAAGTATTTAAATCTTTAAAATTTTACATAGCTTGTTAGGGAATTTATATATTTTTAGAGAAAAAAAAATCTTATTAGTCGTTCAATATTAAGACTATATATATATATATATATATATATATATATATATATATATATATATATATATATATATATATATATATATATATATATATATATATATAAAAAATAAGTTTTTCTCTCATAATTAAAATTTTACCTTTATTTCTAACAAAAAAGTCAAATTATTTTGTTTCGAATATTACATAAATTTTTAAATATACTATATACATTATCCACTAAATTTTTTATATTATTTTATTTTATATTTTCTAAAATAGTTTCACTTTAAAATTTAACAAAATTTTCATGAAAATACATTTATTATTTTGATTGTGTGAAAAAGAAATTTCAATTAAATTTTTATTTTTATTTCTCCTTTTTGAAAAAATTAATTTTTTTAATTTAATATAAATATCTCAAAAAAGCACCTTTATTAATTTTATTCTATCCATTTTTAAATTTTTTTCATAATTTGTTTTTTAAGTTGGCATAATTTTTGCAACATAAAACAACTTAAATTTTCATTCTATCCACTAAAATATTTTTAAAATATATTTTTCTATCAACTAAACTAATTAATTTTAAATTTTAAATTAAGGCGCATTTTCAATGACACCCTTATCTACCATGGCCAACAAACGGAAGTAAAACCCTTGAACCAATTAGAGTAAAATCAATTATATAAAATAACTCATATTGAAAAAAATGCATTTGCTTAAAAGCATATGCATTTCAACAAAATAGAATACCCTTTTCAACCATGGCCAACAAACGGAGGTAAAACTCTTGAACCAACTAGAGTAAAATCAATTATATGTAGTCGTTCATATTTAAAAAAAATATATATTTACTTAAAAGCATATGCATTTCAACGAAATAGAATATTTGTTATTAAGGGCAATAATAAGTTGAAGGGATTCATAATCATTTAGCAAAAAACAAGAAAACAAAAATTGAATTCATGAAATAATAAATATTAAAAAACCTCACCCTATAGTTCAAGTTGTCAAATACCACAAAAGTTCCATATTTGCAATTTTTATCTTTGATATCTCACGTTTGTAAATAATTTCAACCAAGCACACCAATAGAAATACTGTTGAAGGTTCCATAAAGGAAATGAAAGAAACAGATAATAAGTTTTAATTTTAATTTTTTTTCATTATCTGTTCCCATCACTTTCGTAATGAAATCATCATTAATAGAGAAGACCACAATGTATCCCTTAGCTACCATTGCACACCCACGCCACTACATAGTATGTTCTTAATCTCTATTGGTAATTCTATTTGATATTTATAAATAAAAGTAGTTATATAACACAATCACATAACTCTTTTATCTCCTCGTTTTGTTGAAACAACACATGCTACTTATGTGAATCCAAGACCTTATATATAAGCAACAGTTGAGGAATAATTTTAGATCAACCTTTTTTTAAAATTAATTAAAAAAATTAAAGGTTGAAATATTTGAAGGAATAAAAGTATTTAAATCTTTAAAATTTTACATAGCTTGTTAGGGAATTTATATATTTTTAGAGAAAAAAAAATCTTATTAGTCGTTCAATATTAAGACTATATATATAAAAAATAAGTTTTTTTCTCATAATTAAAATTTTACCTTTATTTCTAACAAAAAAGTCAAATTATTTTGTTTCGAATATTACATAAATTTTTAAATATACTATATACATTATCCACTAAATTTTTTATATTATTTTATTTTATATTTTCTAAAATAGTTTCACTTTAAAATTTAACAAAATTTTCATGAAAATACATTTATTATTTTGATTGTGTCAAAAAGAAATTTCAATTAAATTTTTATTTTTATTTCTCCTTTTTGAAAAAATTAATTTTTTTAATTTAATATAAATATCTCAAAAAAGCACCTTTATTAATTTTATTCTATCCATTTTTAAATTTTTTTCATAATTTGTTTTTTAAGTTGGCATAATTTTTGCAACATAAAACAACTTAAATTTTCATTCTATCCACTAAAATATTTTTAAAATATATTTTTCTATCAACTAAACTAATTAATTTTAAATTTTAAATTAAGGCGCATTTTTAATGACACCCTTATCTACCATGGCCAACAAACGGAAGTAAAACCCTTGAACCAATTAGAGTAAAATCAATTATATATATATTAGCTCATATTAAAAAAAATGCATTTGCTTAAAAGCATATGCATTTCAACAAAATAGAATACCCTTTTCAACCATGGCCAACAAACGGAGGTAAAACTCTTGAACCAACTAGATTAAAATCAATTATATGTAGTAGTTCATATTTAAAAAAAAAATACATTTACTTAAAAGCATTTGCATTTCAACGAAATAGAATATTTGTTATTAAGGGCAATAATAAGTTGAAGGGATTCATAATCATTTAGCAAAAAACAACAAAACAAAAATTGAATTCATGAAATAATAAATATTAAAAAACCTCACCCTATAGTTCAAGTTGTCAAATACCACAAAAGTTCCATATTTGCAATTTTTATCTTTGATATCTCACGTTTGTAAATAATTTCAACCAAGCACACCAATAGAAATACTGTTGAAGGTTCCATAAAGGAAATGAAAGAAACAGATAATAAGTTTTAATTTTAATTTTTTTTCATTATCTGTTCCCATCACTTTCGTAATGAAATCATCATTAATAGAGAAGACCACAATGTATCCCTTAGCTACCATTGCACACCCACGCCACTACATAGTATGTTCTTAATCTCTATTGGTAATTCTATTTGATATTTATAAATAAAAGTAGTTATATAACACAATCACATAACTCTTTTATCTCCTCGTTTTGTTGAAACAACACATGCTACTTATGTGAATCCAAGACCTTATATATAGGCAACAGTTGAGGAATAATTTTAGATCAACCTTTTTTTAAAATTAATTAAAAAAATTAAAGGTTGAAATATTTGAAGGAATAAAAGTATTTAAATCTTTAAAATTTTACATAGCTTGTTAGGGAATTTATATATTTTTAGAGAAAAAAAATCTTATTAGTCGTTCAATATTAAGACTATATATATAAAAAATAAGTTTTTTTCTCATAATTAAAATTTTACCTTTATTTCTAACAAAAAAGTCAAATTATTTTGTTTCGAATATTACATAAATTTTTAAATATACTATATACATTATCCACTAAATTTTTTATATTATTTTATTTTATATTTTCTAAAATAGTTTCACTTTAAAATTTAACAAAATTTTCATGAAAATACATTTATTATTTTGATTGTGTCAAAAAGAAATTTCAATAAAATTTTTATTTTTATTTCTCCTTTTTGAAAAAATTAATTTTTTTAATTTTAATATAAATATCTCAAAAAAGCACCTTTATTAATTTTATTCTATCCATTTTTAAATTTTTTTCATAATTTGTTTTTTAAGTTGGCATAATTTTTGCAACATAAAACAACTTAAATTTTCATTCTATCCACTAAAATATTTTTAAAATATATTTTTCTATCAACTAAACTAATTAATTTTAAATTTTAAATTAAGGCGCATTTTCAATGACACCCTTATCTACCATGGCCAACAAACGGAAGTAAAACCCTTGAACCAATTAGAGTAAAATCAATTATATAAAATAGCTCATATTAAAAAAAATTCATTTGCTTAAAAGCATATGCATTTCAACAAAATAGAATACCCTTTTCAACCATGGCCAACAAACAGAGGTAAAACTCTTGAACCAACTAGAGTAAAATCAATTATATGTAGTAGTTCATATTTAAAAAAAAAATACAATTACTTAAAAGCATATGAATTTCAACGAAATAGAATATTTGTAATTAAGGGCAATAATAAGTTGAAGGGATTCATAATCATTTAGCAAAAAACAACAAAACAAAAACTGAATTCATGAAATAATAAATATTAAAAAAACTCACCCTATAGTTCAAGTTGTCAAATACCACAAAAGTTCCATATTTGCAATTTTTATCTTTGATATCTCACGTTTGTAAATAATTTCAACCAAGCACACCAATAGAAATACTGTTGAAGGTTCCATAAAGGAAATGAAAGAAACAGATAATAAGTTTTAATTTTAATTTTTTTTCATTATCTGTTCTCATCACTTTCGTAATGAAATCATCATTAATAAAAAGACCACAATGTATCCCTTAGCTACCATTGCACACCCACGACACTACATAGTATGTTCTTAATCTCTATTGGTAATTCTATTTGATATTTATAAATAAAAGTAGTTATATAACACAATCACATAACTCTTTTATCTCCTCATTTTGTTGAAACAACACATGCTACTTATGTGAATCCAAGACCTTATATATAGGCAACAGTTTAGGAATAATTTTAGATCAACCTTTTTTTAAAATTAACTAAAAAAATTAAAGGTTGAAATATTTGAAGGAATAAAAGTATTTAAATCTTTAAAATTTTACATAGCTTGTTAGGGAATTTATATATTTTTAGAGAAAAAAAAATCTTATTAGTCGTTCAATATTAAGACTATATTTATATAAAATAAGTTTTTTTCTCATAATTAAAATTTTACCTTTATTTCTAACAAAAAAGTCAAATTATTTTGTTTCGAATATTACATAAATTTTTAAATATACTATATACATTATCCACTAAATTTTTTAAATTATTTTATTTTATATTTTCTAAAATAGTTTCACTTTAAAATTTAACAAAATTTTCATGAAAATACATTTATTATTTTGATTGTGTCAAAAAGAAATTTCGATTAAATTTTTATTTTTATTTCTCCTTTTTGAAAAAATTAATTTTTTTAGTTTAATATAAATATCTCAAAAAAGCACCTTTATTAATTTTATTCTATCCATTTTTAAATTTTTTTCATAATTTGTTTTTTAAGTTGGCATAATTTTTGCAACATAAAACAACTTAAATTTTCATTCTATCCACTAAAATATTCTTAAAATATATTTTTCTATCAACTAAACTAATTAATTTTAAATTTTAAATTAAGGCGCATTTTCAATGACACCAATATCTACCATGGCCAACAAACGGAAGTAAAACCCTTGAACCAATTAGAGTAAAATCAATTATATATAATAGCTCATATTAAAAAAAATGCATTTGCTTAAAAGCATATGCATTTCAACAAAATATAATACCCTTTTCAACCATGGCCAACAAACGGAGGTAAAACTCTTGAACCAACTAGAGTAAAATCAATTATATGTAGTAGTTCATATTTAAAAAAAATATATATTTACTTAAAAGCATATGCATTTCAACGAAATAGAATATTTGTTATTAAGGGCAATAGGGATTCATAATCATTTAGCAAAAAACAACAAAACAAAAACTGAATTCATGAAATAATAAATATTAAAAAACGTCACCCTATAGTTCAAGTTGTCAAATACCACAAAAGTTCCTTATTTGCAATTTTTATCTTTGATATCTCACGTTTGTAAATAATTTCAACCAAGCACACCAATAGAAATACTGTTGAAGGTTCCATAAAGGAAATGAAAGAAACAGATAATAAGTTTTAATTTTAATTTTTTTTCATTATCTGTTCCCATCACTTTCGTAATGAAATCATCATTAATAGAGAAGACCACAATGTATCCCTTAGCTACCATTGCACACCCACGACACTGCATAGTATGTTCTTAATCTCTATTGGTAATTCTATTTGATATTTATAAATAAAAGTAGTTATATAACACAATCACATAACTCTTTTATCTCCTCGTTTTGTTGAAACAACACATGCTACTTATGTGAATCCAAGACCTTATATATAGGCAACAGTTGAGGAATAATTTTAGATCAACCTTTTTTTAAAATTAATTAAAAAAATTAAAGGTTGAAATATTTGAAGGAATAAAAGTATTTAAATCTTTAAAATTTTACATAGCTTGTTAGGGAATTTATATATTTTTAGAGAAAAAAAATCTTATTAGTCATTCAATATTAAGACTATATATATATATATATATATATATATATATATATATATATATATATATATATATATATATATATATATATATATATATATATATATATATATAAAATAAGTTTTTTTCTCATAATTGTAAGTTTTACATTTATTTCTAACCAAAAAAGTCAAATTATTTTGTTTTGAATATTACATAAAATTTTAAATATACTATATACATTATCCACTAAATTTTTTATATTATTTTATTTTATATTTTCTAAAATAGTTTCACTTTAAAATTTAACAAAATTTTCATGAAAATACATTTATTATTTTGATTGTGTCAAAAAGAAATTTCAATTAAATTTTTATTTTTATTTCTCCTTTTTGAAAAAATTAATTTTTTTAATTTAATATAAATATCTCAAAAAAGCACCTTTATTAATTTTATTCTACCCATTTTTAAATTTTTTTCATAATTTGTTTTTTAAGTTGGCATAATTTTTGCAACATAAAACAACTTAAATTTTCATTCTATCCACTAAAATATTTTTAAAATATATTTTTCTATCAACTAAACTAATTAATTTTAAATTTTAAATTAAGGCGCATTTTCAATGACACCCTTATCTACCATGGCCAACAAACGGAAGTAAAACCCTTGAACCAATTAGAGTAAAATCAATTATATAAAATAGCTCATATTAAAAAAATTCATTTGCTTAAAAGCATATGCATTTCAACAAAATAGAATACCCTTTTCAACCATGGCCAACAAACGGAGGTAAAACTCTTGAACCAACTAGAGTAAAATCAATTATATGTAGTAGTTCATATTTAAAAAAAAATACAATTACTTAAAAGCATATGAATTTCAACGAAATAGAATATTTGTAATTAAGGGCAATAATAAGTTGAAGGGATTCATAATCATTTAGCAAAAAACAACAAAACAAAAACTGAATTCATGAAATAATAAATATTAAAAAACCTCACCCTATAGTTCAAGTTGTCAAATACCACAAAAGTTCCATATTTGCAATTTTTATCTTTGATATCTCACGTTTGTAAATAATTTCAACCAAGGACACCAATAGAAATACTGTTGAAGGTTCCATAAAGGAAATGAAAGAAACAGATAATAAGTTTTAATTTTAATTTTTTTTAATTATCTGTTCCCATCACTTTCGTAATGAAATCATCATTAATAGAGAAGACCACAATGTATCCCTTAGCTACCATTGCACACCCACGACACTACATAGTATGTTCTTAATCTCTATTGGTAATTCTATTTGATATTTATAAATAAAAGTAGTTATATAACACAATCACATAACTCTTTTATCTCCTCATTTTGTTGAAACAACACATGCTACTTATGTGAATCCAAGACCTTATATATAGGCAACAGTTTAGGAATAATTTTAGATCAACCTTTTTTTAAAATTAATTAAAAAAATTAAAGGTTGAAATATTTGAAGGAATAAAAGTATTTAAATCTTTAAACTTTTACATAGCTTGTTAGGGAATTTATATATTTTTAGAGAAAAAAAAATCTTATTAGTCGTTCAATATTAAGACTATATATATATATAAAATAAGTTTTTTTCTCATAATTAAAATTTTACCTTTATTTCTAACAAAAAAGTCAAATTATTTTGTTTCGAATATTACATAAATTTTTAAATATACTATATACATTATCCATTAAATTTTTTGTATTATTTTATTTTATATTTTCTAAAATAGTTTCACTTTAAAATTTAACAAAATTTTCATGAAAATACATTTATTTTTTTGATTGTGTCAAAAAGAAATTTCAATTAAATTTTTATTTTTATTTCTCCTTTTTGAAAAAATTAATTTTTTTAATTTAATATAAATATCTCAAAAAAGCACCTTTATTAATTTTATTCTATCCATTTTTAAATTTTTTTCATAATTTGTTTTTTAAGTTGGCATAATTTTTGCAACATAAAACAACTTAAATTTTCATTCTATCCACTAAAATATTTTTAAAATATATTTTTCTATCAACTAAACTAATTAATTTTAAATTTTAAATTAAGGCGCATTTTCAATGACACCCTTATCTACCATGGCCAACAAACGGAAGTAAAACCCTTGAACCAATTAGAGTAAAATCAATTATATAAAATAACTCATATTAAAAAAATGCATTTGCTTAAAAGCATATGCATTTCAACAAAATAGAATACCCTTTTCAACCATGGCCAACAAACGGAGGTAAAACTCTTGAACCAACTAGAGTAAAATCAATTATATGTAGTCGTTCATATTTAAAAAAAATATATATTTACTTAAAAGCATATGCATTTCAACGAAATAGAATATTTGTTATTAAGGGCAATAATAAGTTGAAGGGATTCATAATCATTTAGCAAAAAACAACAAAACAAAAATTGAATTCATGAAATAATAAATATTAAAAAACCTCACCCTATAGTTCAAGTTGTCAAATACCACAAAAGTTCCATATTTGCAATTTTTATCTTTGATATCTCACGTTTGTAAATAATTTCAACCAAGCACACCAATAGAAATACTGTTGAAGGTTCCATAAAGGAAATGAAAGAAACAGATAATAAGTTTTAATTTTAATTTATTTTCATTATCTGTTCCATCACTTTCGTAATAAAATCATCATTAATAGAGAAGACCACAATGTATCCCTTAGCTACCATTGCACACCCACGACACTACATAGTATGTTCTTAATCTCTATTGGTAATTCTATTTGATATTTATAAATAAAAGTAGTTATATAACACAATCACATAACTCTTTTATCTCCTCATTTTGTTGAAACAACACATGCTACTTATGTGAATCCAAGACCTTATATATAGGCAACAATTGAGGAATAATTTTAGATCAACCTTTTTTTAAAATTAATTAAAAAAATTAAAGGTTGAAATATTTGAAGGAATAAAAGTATTTAAATCTTTAAAATTTTACATAGCTTGTTAGGGAATTTATATATTTTTAGAGAAAAAAAAATCTTATTAGTCGTTCAATATTAAGACTATATATATAAAAAATAAGTTTTTTTCTCATAATTAAAATTTTACCTTTATTTCTAACAAAAAAGTCAAATTATTTTGTTTCGAATATTACATAAATTTTTAAATATACTATATACATTATCCACTAAATTTTTTATATTATTTTATTTTATATTTTCTAAAATAGTTTCACTTTAAAATTTAACAAAATTTTCATGAAAATACATTTATTATTTTGATTGTGTCAAAAAGAAATTTCAATTAAATTTTTATTTTTATTTCTCCTTTTTGAAAAAATTAATTTTTTTAATTTAATATAAATATCTCAAAAAAGCACCTTTATTAATTTTATTCTATCCATTTTTAAATTTTTTTCATAATTCGTTTTTTAAGTTGGCATAATTTTTGCAACATAAAACAACTTAAATTTTCATTCTATCCACTAAAATATTTTTAAAATATATTTTTCTATCAACTAAACTAATTAATTTTAAATTTTAAATTAAGGCGCATTTTCAATGACACCCTTATCTACCATGGCCAACAAACGGAAGTAAAACCCTTGAACCAATTAGAGTAAAATCAATTATATATATTAGCTCATATTAAAAAAAATGCATTTGCTTAAAAGCATATGCATTTCAACAAAATAGAATACCCTTTTCAACCATGGCCAACAAACGGAGGTAAAACTCTTGAACCAACTAGAGTAAAATCAATTATATGTAGTAGTTCATATTTAAAAAAAAAATACATTTACTTAAAAGCATATGCATTTCAACGAAATAGAATATTTGTTATTAAGGGCAATAATAAGTTGAAGGGATTCATAATCATTTAGCAAAAAACAACAAAACAAAAACTGAATTCATGAAATAATAAATATTAAAAAACCTCACCCTATAGTTCAAGTTGTCAAATACCACAAAAGTTCCATATTTGCAATTTTTATCTTTGATATCTCACGTTTGTAAATAATTTCAACCAAGCACACCAATAGAAATACTGTTGAAGGTTCCATAAAGGAAATGAAAGAAACAGATAATAAGTTTTAATTTTAATTTTTTTTCATTATCTGGCCCATCACTTTCGTAATGAAATCATCATTAATAGAGAAGACCACAATGTATCCCTTAGCTACCATTGCACACCCACGACACTACATAGTATGTTCTTAATCTCTATTGGTAATTCTATTTGATATTTATAAATAAAAGTAGTTATATAACACAATCACATAACTCTTTTATCTCCTCGTTTTGTTGAAACAACACATGCTACTTATGTGAATCCAAGACCTTATATATAGGCAACAGTTGAGGAATAATTTTAGATCAACCTTTTTTTAAAATTAATTAAAAAAATTAAAGGTTGAAATATTTGAAGGAATAAAAGTATTTAAATCTTTAAAATTTTACATAGCTTGTTAGGGAATTTATATATTTTTAGAGAAAAAAAATCTTATTAGTCATTCAATATTAAGACTATATATATATATATATATATATATATATATATATATATATATATATATATATATATATATATATATATATATATATATATATATATATATATATATATATATATATATATATATATATATATATATATATATATATATATATATATATATATATATATATATATATATATATATAATAAGTTTTTTTTCTCATAATTGTAAGTTTTACATTTATTTCTAACCAAAAAAGTCAAATTATTTTGTTTTGAATATTACATAAAATTTTAAATATACTATATACATTATCCACTAAATTTTTTATATTATTTTATTTTATATTTTCTAAAATAGTTTCACTTTAAAATTTAACAAAATTTTCATGAAAATACATTTATTATTTTGATTGTGTCAAAAAGAAATTTCAATTAAATTTTTATTTTTATTTCTCCTTTTTGAAAAAATTAATTTTTTTAATTTAATATAAATATCTCAAAAAAGCACCTTTATTAATTTTATTCTACCCATTTTTAAATTTTTTTCATAATTTGTTTTTTAAGTTGGCATAATTTTTGCAACATAAAACAACTTAAATTTTCATTCTATCCACTAAAATATTTTTAAAATATATTTTTCTATCAACTAAACTAATTAATTTTAAATTTTAAATTAAGGCGCATTTTCAATGAAACCCTTATCTACCATGGCCAACAAACGGAAGTAAAACCCTTGAACCAATTAGAGTAAAATCAATTATATAAAATAGCTCATATTAAAAAAAATCATTTGCTTAAAAGCATATGCATTTCAACAAAATAGAATACCCTTTTCAACCATGGCCAACAAACGGAGGTAAAACTCTTGAACCAACTAGAGTAAAATCAATTATATGTAGTAGTTCATATTTAAAAAAAAATACAATTACTTAAAAGCATATGAATTTCAACGAAATAGAATATTTGTAATTAAGGGCAATAATAAGTTGAAGGGATTCATAATCATTTAGCAAAAAACAACAAAACAAAAATTGAATTCATGATATAATAAATATTAAAAAACCTCACCCTATAGTTCAAGTTGTCAAATACCACAAAAGTTCCATAGGATAGGGAACCCACTGGGATTTTATATCTCACCCCATTATATATTGATTTCAGGTACTACAGGTTCCGCGAAGGGTAAGGAGAAAGAAGTTTGATTTTCCTTATTCCTTGTGCTTGTTTTGGATATGGCGAAGCTTCCGTTGTGGAGTTCTTTTGAGATCATTGTTTGATCTAGTTCTTAGCTTTCTATTTTGAACATCTTGTATGTATTATGCCATTGTGTAGAACTTTAGTATTTGGGCATTAATATGTATAATGTGTTGTCTAGGAACTTATTGGTATTTCAGTACCAAATACTTGGATTCATGTATACTTATATGATTTGATGCATGTATTTATATATGGGTGTTACAGTTGGTATCAGAGCAGGTCGTATCCTCGACCTAGCCATGAGATATTATAAGTGTTTCTTTCTGTCCAACATGTGTTGTGTTCCCATGAGTTTTGTTGTGTTATGACTATGGCATTGAGCCTGATCAACTTAATCCCATTTTGATAACCTCCAGGAACATGGCGGACGGACGCAGGACTCGTGGTCGACCCCCCACACGACCTCCACAAGTGAATACACCGGATGGCGGTGCGAATGTTCCATGGCCCCAGTTCATGCAACAGATGCAACAGCAGCAGAATCAGTTCATGCTGCAGATGATGCAACAGATGAATGGCGGTCATAATGCTCCAGTGGTTGTGCCCGAAGCTGTAGGTGGGACTTATAGAGATTTCATTCGCATGAATCCTCCGGAGTTTCATGGTGGATTAGATCCTATAAAGGCGCATGAGTGGGTGGCCAATGTAGAAGGAATCTTTGAGATCGTGCATTGTAGTGAAGAGGACAAGGTAGTGTTTGCTTCTCATTCGCTGAAAGGTCCAGCTATGAGGTGGTGGAAGGGTGCTTCTGCTTTGATGACTACTCAGGGAGTACCTAAGGAATGGGAGAATTTCAAGACCACTTTTATGGAGAAATACTTTCCTAGTTCACTGAGGACTAAGAAGGAATTGGAGTTCCAGCAGTTAAGGCAGGACAATATGTCAGTAGCTACTTATGCTGAGAAGTTTGAAATTTTGGCTGCTTACTCTAGGCAGGCCGCGTATGCTCCTGATGAGGGTTGGAAGGTGGACCAGTTTCTGTTTGGTTTAAGGGCTGATATCTCACATAGTGTGTCCCAGAGGGAGTTGACTACTTATACGGAGTTGTTGCGACAATGTTATGTGGCTGAGACTAGTTTCAAGAAAGTTCAAGCTGAGGAAGATTTGAAGAAGAAGAATCAATATGAAAGAGGAAGGCCAAGCCAACAATTTCGACCTAGGCCACAAGCTTTCAAAGGAAAGCAAGTGCAAGGTCCTCGGTCTAGTGCACCTCCGGTGTGTCGTAGTTGTGGTAAGAATCACCTCGGAAGATGTGCCTTTGAAGGGGTGAAATGTTTTCATTGTCATCAAGAAGGGCATATGGCTAGGAATTGTCCTCAGAATAGGAATCAAGTTCAAGGAAGGGGTACTGGTAGAGTTTATACCTTGGATGCTAAGAAGACCAAGGGTGATAACTCTTTGATTGCGGGTACGTGTTTCATTAATGGGCATTCTTGTTTTGTTCTATTTGATTGTGGAGCAACACACTCTTTTGTGTCATTACAATGTATGAAGCGACTTGGGTTGCAAGCTACTCCTTTATTTCCTCCTATGGCGGTTACTACTGCTATGGATGAGATGGTAGAGACACCGTTGGTGTGTGAAAATTGTGTGTTATCTGTGGGTGGTAGGAATTTCCAGATTGATCTTGTTTGCTTACCACTTAAGAAGGTAGACGTTGTATTGGGAATGGATTGGCTTTCTGCTAATTCGGTGTTCATTGGGTGTGAGGAGAAGTTAATCATTATTCCAACTGAAGAAGCTACTCCGAAGGATGTGTTGACTACTATACTAGAAGGTACGGTAGGTATGATTAATTTCTTGTTTGAGAAAGAGAAGTCTGTTCTGTTGGTTCTCACTAAGGAGACGGGTGACAAGTTAGAGGTTTCACAAATTGCTGTCGTTAGAGAATTTTCCGATGTTTTTCCCGAGGATGTCACTTCTCTTCCTCCGGAAAGGGAAGTGGAATTCTCTATTGACCTGGTACCGGGAACGGCTCCTATATCCGTTTCTCCGTATCGGATGGCACCACTTGAATTAAGAGAATTGAAGGGGCAATTGGAAGAACTGATGGCTAAACATTTTGTGCGACCTAGTGTCTCACCGTGGGGAGCTCCAGTGTTGTTAGTAAAGAAGAAGGATGGTGGGATGAGATTATGTATTGATTACCGTCGGTTGAATAAGGCCACCATCAAGAACAAATACCCTTTGCCTAGGATAAACGACTTGTTAGATCAATTGAAAGGAGCCTGTGTGTTCTCGAAGATTGATTTGCGGTCAGGTTATCATCAAATCCGTGTGAAGAGCTCAGATGTGCCAAAGACTGCATTTAGAACCCGTTATGGTCATTACGAATTCTTGGTGATGCCTTTCGGTGTTACGAATGCTCCAGCTGTTTTCATGGATTATATGAATCGGTTATTTCAGCCTTACTTAGATCAATTTGTGGTAGTCTTTATCGATGACATTCTTATTTATTCTCGTACTCCACAAGAGCACGAAGAACACCTGAGGATTGTTCTGTCGGTACTGCAAGAAAATCAATTGTTTGCTAAGTTAAGTAAGTGTGAGTTTTGGATGACAGAGGTAAGATTTCTTGGTCATGTTATATCTCAAGGAGGTGTGGCAGTGGACCCGACAAAAATCGAAGCGGTAATTAACTGGGAGAGACCGAGCAATGTCTCAGAAGTCCGAAGTTTCTTGGGCTTAGCCGGCTACTACAGGAGATTTATAAAAGGGTTTTCTCAATTGGCTTTACCAATGACTAGACTTACTCGGAAGGAGTGTCCTTATGATTGGGATTCGGGGTGTGAACAGAGTTTCATGGGCTTGAAGGAAAGATTGACGACTGCTCCTGTTTTGATCGTTCCTGACCCAAATAAGTCCTATGAAGTATTTTGCGATGCTTCCAAGAAAGGATTAGGAGGGGTTTTGATGCAGGATGGTCAGGTGGTAGCATACACATCTCGACAGTTAAAGGTTCACGAAGAGAATTATCCAACTCATGATTTAGAATTGGCTGCAGTTGTTTTTACCCTGAAGGTGTGGCGTCATTACTTGTATGGAGTTCATTTTGAAATGTTCAGCGACCACAAGAGTTTAAAGTACCTATTCGACCAGAAGGAGTTGAATATGCGTCAGAGGCGGTGGATGGAATACTTAAAGGATTATGATTTTGACTTGAAGTATCATCCAGGCAAAGCAAATAAAGTGGCGGATGCTTTGAGTCGGAAGGTGTTAAAGAGGGCCGAATTAATGATGTCAGAGTATGCATTATTGGAGAAATTTCGAGATCTCAACCTTCAATTTGTTTGGACCCAAAATGGAGTATTGATGGGAAACTTGAATGTTAATTCTACTTTGAGAAACGACATCCAACAAGCACAAGCGTCTGATACTAAGTTACAAGAGGTGTTGGTTCAACCAGGTTTTACTCGAGCTACAGATGGGGTGATTATGTTTAATCAGAGGATTTGTGTTCCGGATGATGCGTTATTGAAAAGAAGGATTTTGGATGAAGCTCACAAGGGTGCTTTCACTATACATCCGGGTTCTTCAAAAATGTACCAAGATTTAAAAGGGGATTATTGGTGGTCCGGAATGAAAAGAGATGTCGCAGTGTACGTATCAGAGTGTGCGGTGTGCCAACAAGTAAAGATTGAACATCAAAGGCCGGGTGGATTGTTACAACCACTAGAGATTCCAATATGGAAGTGGGATAGTATTTCAATGGATTTTGCGGTTAGTTTACCTCGTACTCAAGGTGGATATGATTCTATTTGGGTGATTGTAGATCGGTTGACGAAATCTGCACATTTCTTAGCCGTGAAGACTACTTACAAGGCAAGTCATCTTGCACGGTTGTTTGTCGCAGAGATTGTGAAGTTGCACGGTGTACCCTCTAGTATTGTGTCGGATAGAGATCCAAAGTTTACTTCAAGGTTTTGGAGAGCTTTTCAGCAAGCGATGGGATCTAAATTATGTTTGAGCACGTCGAACCACCCTCAAACGGATGGTCAAACGGAACGAACGATACAAACCTTGGAAGATATGTTAAGAGCTTGTGTGCTTGAAAGTAGAGGAAATTGGAAGGAGCTTTTACCATTGATTGAATTTGCTTACAATAACAGTTATCATGCGAGTATCGGTATGGCACCTTATGAGGCATTGTATGGGAGAAAATGTAGAACGCCGTTGTGTTGGTCAGAAGTTGGTGATGATAGAATTTTGGGACCCGAAATTATTCAAGAGACCACGGACAAGATTAGAATGATTCGTGAGAAGGTTAAACAAGCACAGGATCGTCAGAAGAGTTATGCGGATAACCGTAGGAGGCCTTTGGAGTTTATGGAAGGTGACCATGTATTTTTGAAAGTTACTCCGAGGTTGAGATTGAAAGGACCGTTTAAGTCAAGAAAGTTAAGTCCGAGATACGTGGGGCCGTATGAGATTCTAGAGAGGATTGGTGAAGTAGCTTACCGTTTAGCCTTACCACCTTCTCTATCAGAAATGCATGATGTTTTCCACGTGTCTCAACTGAGGAAGTTTATTCCCGATCCTCTCCAGCCGGTGTTACCAGATGCAATTGAGATAGAATCAGATTTGACTTTTGAACCCTTACCGAGCCGTATCGTAGGAAGAGAGACTAAAGTGTTACGCAACAAGGAGATTCCTCTTGTCAAGGTTCAGTGGGATGTGACACATCCGGGTGATGCTACATGGGAACTTGAATCGGAAATGCGGGATGCTTACCCTCACCTTTTCAGGTAATTCTTAAATTCGAGGACGAATTTCTATTTAAGTGGGGGAGGATGTAATACCCCGTATTAATCAAATGCTCTAATGTATTAACTGACACTGAGGTTTTATCAATTGATACGATAGAGATACTTTTGGACATTAAGTTAGTAGTGTTAACTTAAAGATATTTTCTTATATCCTTCATTTTGCTTTTCTTCTTCATTATTCTTCTTGAAAGCCAAAGATAGAGAGAAGAAGTAGAGAGAAGGAAGAGCAAGAGGAGAAAGAGGAAAAAGCTTGGATCTTCACCATTTCTCCGCCGAATCAACTCATCTTCGACATCAACGACTCTTTATCGAGGTGGGTTCTAGTTAGAAACTTATAGCTTTGATTGTGGATGAAAAATCATAAGTTTTGATTTAGGGATTTTGTATAGAGGAAATCTAGGTTTTTGGACAAATTCATCAATGTTCATGAGCAAAGTGATTATAATCCATAAATAGATCAACTATAGTTTGTATCCATGCTTTAATCTGATCTGGAACAGGTTTAGATGGTTTAGATAGTTTTGAACCATGGAAATTTATGGGTGAAACAGAACTGAGAACTGAGTTCTCGCGCGCTTCGCGGCGCGAACGGGGCTGCGCGGCGCGAACTATGCAGGTTTTTAGGGGTTTTGTTTCTACCTTCAGTACGCGGCGCGTACTGGGTGTCGCGGCGCGAACAGTTTGGAAATCTTTAGAGCTTTGCTTCTGCCAGAGGTTGGCGGCGCGTAGATTAGTTAGCGGCGCGAACTGTGTTGGAAATTTTGATGGTTTGCTTCTGCCATAGGGTTCGCGGCGCGACCTAGTTGTTGCGCGGCGCGAACTGAAGCTTCCTTAACCAATCTTCTTAGATTAATGAACATTGTTTCAATCGTAACCTTTTAACCGTAAAACTGTTTTAACCGCCGTTTGAAGCAGTGATAGGCTAGGAGTGTGTACTTTATAGTGGTGTAGATTTTGGAACCATGAGGACGTTGTGCTCTTGGTATGATGCTTATGTACTCTATAATTATTGTTTGATTTCTATTGCAGGTGGATTGGTAATACCTTGTTATATGTGTTTATATCAAGAGGGTTGATAACTACATTGTTATGTGAATAATGAATAAGTGAGGAAAACTAGGAATTGTTAGGTTGTGTAGCTTAACAAAGAAACCTAGGATGAGACATTATATGGAACATACGTGTTGGAATCTTATGAGGAAAGGCTAACAGGCCTAGTGGTTTGCGGAAGCGATCACCATTGTTGATGTATTAATCGGAACCGTAGTATTTTCTTTATTTCTTTATTTTTCCTTTGAATGCTAACAGGCATTCACCGTGCAGAGAGGCACAATAATCTTGGCAGGTTTGATTCCCGCTGTTGTGTACGAATGGAACCTACGGGTAGAGACTTGTGATGGTGTACGGGCCATGTGAAGTGACGATTCATGGGGAAAGGCTCATGAGTCCGAATCCATGTCGTATGTCAAGATTTTCCAAAGGATCCATGACTCGTGCCACCTCCTAGACGTAGAAGGGGACGGGAATATGGGGATGCCTTGGTATTGGTTTCCGATTAGTAATCTTGTGTTGAGTTGTTGAACTCTAAGTATGATTCCATATAATGTTAGTATGAGAACTCAAGGTCTAGTTCCTTATGACTTGAGATTTATAGGCTAGAACCTTGTAAAGCCGAGAGGATCCATAGGATAGGGAACCCACTGGGATTTTATATCTCACCCCATTATATATTGATTTCAGGTACTACAGGTTCCGCGAAGGGTAAGGAGAAAGAAGTTTGATTTTCCTTATTCCTTGTGCTTATTTTGGATATGGCGAAGCTTCCGTTGTGGAGTTCTTTTGAGATCATTGTTTGATCTAGTTCTTAGCTTTCTATTTTGAACATCTTGTATGTATTATGCCATTGTGTAGAACTTTAGTATTTGGGCATTAATATGTATAATGTGTTGTCTAGGAACTTATTGGTATTTCAGTACCAAATACTTGGATTCATGTATACTTATATGATTTGATGCATGTATTTATATATGGGTGTTACATTAATCTCTATTGGTAATTCTATTTGATATTTATAAATAAAAGTAGTTATATAACACAATCACATAACTCTTTTATCTCCTCGTTTTGTTGAAACAACACATGCTACTTATGTGAATCCAAGACCTTATATATAGGCAACAGTTTAGGAATAATTTTAGATCACCCTTTTTTTAAAATTAATTAAAAAAATTAAAGGTTGAAATATTTGAAGGAATAAAAGTATTTAAATCTTTAAAATTTTACATAGCTTGTTAGGGAATTTATATATTTTTAGAGAAAAAAAAATCTTATTAGTCGTTCAATATTAAGACTATAAATATATAAAATAAGTTTTTTTCTCATAATTAAAATTTTACCTTTATTTCTAACAAAAAAGTCAAATTATTTTGTTTCGAATATTACATAAATTTTTAAATATACTATATACATTATCCACTAAATTTTTTATATTATTTTATTTTATATTTTCTAAAATAGTTTCACTTTAAAATTTAACAAAATTTTCATGAAAATACATTTATTATTTTGATTGTGTCAAAAAGAAATTTCAATTAAATTTTTATTTTTATTTCTCCTTTTTGAAAAAATTAATTTTTTTAATTTAATATAAATATCTCAAAAAAACACCTTTATTAATTTTATTCTATCCATTTTTAAATTTTTTTCATAATTTGTTTTTTAAGTTGGCATAATTTTTGCAACATAAAACAACTTAAATTTTCATTCTATCCACTAAAATATTTTTAAAATATATTTTTCTATCAACTAAACTAATTAATTTTAAATTTTAAATTAAGGCGCATTTTCAATGACACCCTTATCTACCATGGCCAACAAACGGAAGTAAAACCCTTGAACCAATTAGAGTAA
Source organism: Vicia villosa (assembly GCF_029867415.1). Taxonomy (NCBI): domain Eukaryota; kingdom Viridiplantae; phylum Streptophyta; class Magnoliopsida; order Fabales; family Fabaceae; genus Vicia; species Vicia villosa. The sequence continues at coordinate 171,797 of NW_026706121.1, forward strand.
AATCAATTATATATAATAGCCCATATTAAAAAAAATGCATTTGCTTAAAAGCATATGCATTTCAACAAAATATAATACCCTTTTCAACCATGGCCAACAAACGGAGGTAAAACTCTTGAACCAACTAGAGTAAAATCAATTATATGTAGTAGTTCATATTTAAAAAAAATATATATTTACTTAAAAGCATATGCATTTCAACGAAATAGAATATTTGTTATTAAGGGCAATAATAAGTTGAAGGGATTCATAATCATTTAGCAAAAAACAACAAAACAAAAACTGAATTCATGAAATAATAAATATTAAAAAATGTCACCCTATAGTTCAAGTTGTCAAATACCACAAAAGTTCCATATTTGCAATTTTTATCTTTGATATCTCACGTTTGTAAATAATTTCAACCAAGCACACCAATAGAAATACTGTTGAAGGTTCCATAAAGGAAATGAAAGAAACAGATAATAAGTTTTAATTTTAATTTTTTTTCATTATCTGTTCCCATCACTTTCGTAATGAAATCATCATTAATAGAGAAGACCACAATGTATCCCTTAGCTACCATTGCACACCCACGACACTACATAGTATGTTCTTAATCTCTATTGGTAATTCTATTTGATATTTATAAATAAAAGTAGTTATATAACACAATCACATAACTCTTTTATCTCCTCGTTTTGTTGAAACAACACATGCTACTTATGTGAATCCAAGACCTTATATATAGGCAACAGTTGAGGAATAATTTTAGATCAACCTTTTTTTAAAATTAATTAAAAAAATTAAAGGTTGAAATATTTGAAGGAATAAAAGTATTTAAATCTTTAAAATTTTACATAGCTTGTTAGGGAATTTATATATTTTTAGAGAAAAAAAATCTTATTAGTCATTCAATATTAGGACTATATATATATAAAATAAGTTTTTTTCTCATAATTAAAATTTTACCTTTATTTCTAACCAAAAAAGTCAAATTATTTTGTTCTGAATATTACATAAATTTTTAAATATACTATATACATTATCCACTAAATTTTTTATATTATTTTATTTTATATTTTCTAAAATAGTTTCAGTTTAAAATTTAACAAAATTTTCATGAAAATACATTTATTATTTTGATTGTGTCAAAAAGAAATTTCAATTAAATTTAAATTTTTATTTCTAATTTTTGAAAAAATTAGTTTTTTTAATTTAATATAAATATCTCAAAAAAGCACCTTTATTAATTTTATTCTATTCATTTTTAAATTTTTTTCATAATTTGTTTTTTAAGTTGGCATAATTTTTGCAACATAAAATAACTTAAATTTTCATTCTATCCATTAAAATATTTTTAAAATTTATTTTCTATCAACTAAACTAATTAATTTTAAATTTTAAATTAAGGCGCATTTCCAATGACACCTTTATCTACCATGGCCAACAAACGGAAGTAAAACCCTTGAACCAATTAGAGTAAAATCAATTATATATAATAGCTCATATTAAAAAAAATATATACATTTGCTTAAAAGCTTATGCATTTCATCAAAATAGAATATCCTTTTCAACCATGGCCAACAAATGGAGGTAAAACTCTTGAACCAACTAGAGTAAAATCAATTATAAGTATTAGTTCATATTTAAAAAAATACATTTACTTAAAAGCATATGCATTTCAACGAAATAGAATATTTGTATTTAAGGTCAATAATAAGTTGATGGGATTCATAATCATTTAGCAAAAAACAACAAAACAAAAACTGAATTCATGAAATAATAAATATTAGATAACCTTTATACTAGGAAACATGGGTCCCCTCGATGCATGATACAGTTGGATTTGCAAAAAGCATATGATATGCTTAATTGGAAAGCCTTAGACACCATCCTTCATGAGATAGGCATCCCTAATCAATTTGTGAAATGGATCATGAATGGAGTGAGCACTGTCACGTATAGGTACAATATCAATGGGGAGCATTCCAAATTGATGAAAGCAGATAGAGGTATAAGACAGGGTGATCCTATCTCACCCTATCTTTTTGTGATTGTAATAGAATATATGAGCAGGTTATTGTACCAAATGCAGCTGAATCCTAATTACAAGCATCATGCTAAATGTAAAAAGCTAGAGCTCACTCATTTGACTTTTGCAGATGACATTCTGCTTTTTTCAAGAGGTGGCATTGGGTCTGTGAGACTTATGTACCAAACCTTGCAGATATTTTCTAATTCAATTGGGCTAGTTGTGAATCCTCTAAAATGTCAGGTTTACATGGGTGCTATAGAGGAGACTACCAAGCAGCAGATCATGCAGGTGACAGGATTCAAAGAAGGAAAACTTCCTTTCAGATATCTTGGTGTGCCTCTAACATGTAAGAAACTGTCTGTGGCTCATTACCTACCCCTTGTTGAGAAAATTCTGAGCAAGTTACACCACTGGAGCTCTAGAATGTTGAGTTATGCTGGCAGGGTTCAATTAGTGAAAGCTATAGGGTTTGCTATAGCCAACTACTGGATGCAGTGCTTTCCCATACCTAAAAGTGTCTTGCATAACATCCAAGCAGCTTGTAGAACTTTTATTTGGACTGGTGGAACTACTCCTAGCAGGAAGGCCCCAATCTCTTGGGATACATGTGCAAGCCTATGGATAAAGGAGGCCTAAACATTTTGAACTTAGAGATATGGAATACTATCACTATGATGAAGCTGCTTTGGGATCTGAATAGGAAAACTGACTGCCTATGGGTGAAATGGATGCACACCTATTTCTTAAAAGGTAAAGAGCTCATGAATATGGAGGTTACTATCAACAGTTCGTGGATTAGCAAAGGCATTTTAAATGCTAGGCACGCGATTCACAGTGTGCAGCAGACCTGGGACAAGACTAAAGCTGGCAACAGGTTCAGAATGGGAGACTTTTATAAAGAGTTGTAGAGCCAAGAGCCCAATGTTGATTGATATACTTTGATCAAGAACAATATAGCCAGACCGCGTGCAATCTTCTGTCTTTGGTTAGCCTGCCATAAGCGTCTTGCTACCAAAACAAGGCTGCACAAATTTGGAGTGATGATAGATCCTACCTGCTGCTTCTGTCCGAAGGAGGAGAACATTGAGCACCTATTTTTTGAGTGTGAGAGCATGAACTACATATGGAAGGCAGTGTTGCAATGGCTGCAAGTGTAGAGGCAACCTCGGCTATGGACAAATGAGATGAACTGGATCACTGAGTATTGCAGAGGTAAAGGAAAGAGGAGTGGGATAATGAGGAAGGCTATTGCTGAAACTATCCACTCTTGTTGGAAGCTTAGAAATGAAACTTGCTTTGGAAATACATATGATAAAGATATAATTGTAAATAATATTAAAGAGAACATTATTTATAGGGGTTAGAATAATAGTAAATATAGAAAGTGCATAGCTAATCTCTTGTTATAGAGTTATGCTAGGTTGGATCATTAGTGATCACCTTTGTATTAATGGTTTTTGAATTAATCCAATTTTTTATTGATTCAAAAAATATTAGATAACCTCACCCTATAGTTCAAGTTGTCAAATACCACAAAAGTTCCATATTTGCAATTTTTATCTTTGATATCTCACGTTTGTAAATAATTTCAACCAAGCACACCAATAGAAATACTGTTGAAGGTTCCATAAAGGAAATGAAAGAAACAGATAATAAATTTTAATTTTTTTCATTATCTGTTCCCAACACTTTCGTAATGAAATCATCATTAATAGAGAAGATCGCAATGTATCCCTTAGCTACCATTGCACACCCAGGACACTACATAGTAACTTCTTAATCTCTATTGGTAATTCTATTTGATATTTATAAATAAAAGTAGTTATATAACACAATCACATAACTCTTTTATCTCCTCATTTCGTTTAAACAACACATGCTACTTATGTGAATCCAAGACCTTATATATAGGCAACAGTTGAGAAATAACTTTAGATCGACCTTTTTTTAATATTAATTTAAAAAAATTAAAGATTGAAATATTTGAAGGCATAAAAGTATTTAAATCTTTAAAATTTTACATAGCTTGTTAGGGAATTTATCTATTTTTAGAGAAAAAAATCTTTTAGTCATTCAATATTAAGAATATATATATATATATATATATATATATATATATATATATATATATATATATATATATATATATATATATATATATATATATATTATATATATATATATATAAAATAAGTTTTTTTTCATAATTATAAGTTTTACATTTATTTCTAACCAAAAAAGTCAAATTATTTTGTTTTGAATATTACATAAATTTTTAAATATACTATATATATTATCCACTAAATTTTTTATATTATTTTAATTTCTATTTTCTAGAATAGTTTCACTTTTAAGTTTAACAAAATTTTCATGAAAATACGTTTATTATTTTGATTGTGTCAAAAATAAATTTCAATTATATTTTTATTTTTACTTATCCTTTTTGAAAAAATTAATTTTTTTTAATTTAATATAAATATCTCAGAAAAGCACCTTTATTAATTTTATTCTCTCCATTTTTAAATTTTTTTCATAATTTGTTTTTTAAGTTGGCATAATTTTTGCAACATAAAATAACTTAAATTTTCATTCTATCCATTAAAATATTTTTAAAATATATTTTTCTATCAACTAAACTAATTAATTTTAAATTAAGGCGCATTTTCAATGACACTGTAACACCCCAAATCTACCCCGCAATTATATGCAAAAATCAGAGTGCATTTAAAATTATTCATCAAACGATGGGATGTCACAATTCGACTTAACCAAATAAACATACTTATATTGCATTTAATAAAGATACATAGCATTCGGAACAACACTTCTTTCACCACTTACAACTTAAACTTATAAACACCTTTCAATTTAATTTAACACAAATGTCATCATAGAATACAATAATCAAATAATAAAGACTAATCCCCCGAGTGCTACGTATCAGAGCGATGGACACCAACTCGACTTGCCATAAAGCAACATAAAGACTTCACATAGATAACCTCGGACATCCAGGACTAATCTTGAGTACCTGCCCATTTCCCATGGTAGGGGAAATATCAGCAAAGGGGTGAGATATCTTACAATATAAAGGAATGCATGATAAATAATATAGGAGATATAGATCATACATAATTTCACCACTTCGCATCACATAACATCTTACAACAAGTTTCACCGCAAAACAACTTATCAATATAATACAACTCTCAAAACGGCAACGAGGTCATTAATCACATATTCAAATATACAAGTATGATATCAAATACGTCACAACAAACATATCATTATCACGTCACAACAAACACCTCGTCATCTCAACAATCCAAACACAATTCAAATGCAATTCAAATGCGACTCAAATGTGACTCAACCTTATGCATATGCATGTGGTACCATTGGAGTAAAACTCTCGTCTCAAACAGTTTGCCATCGGGCCGTCTCAAACATTTGCCACAAGGGCCGTCTCAAACATTTGCCACAAGGGCCGTCTCAAACAATTGCCACAAGGGCCGTCTCAAACAATGCAATGGATGCGACTCAAATGATGCACATCCACAAACACAACTTAAACCACTTAATCAACTTAAACGACATAATCAACTTGAACAACATAATCAACTTAAACAACATAATCAACTTAAACAACATAACCACATCAACTAAACAACATCAACTCAATGCCAAGGTTATATGGCAATAACCATATCATAGTAATTTACCACATCTCAATCATATCATCACATCATATCGACATACAACCTCTATTCAACTTCATTCTTATCAACATAATACAACAATAACAACGATTCATCATGTTACAACAACAACAATTCATTATATTGCACAACAACAACAAACATCAACAAATTCTTCATATTCCTTAATTTAAGTAATCATCATAACACGTTATATTCAAATTCCTAATAAAGACATATATATTCTTAATTCATCACATGGCATCATCGTCGACTCATACATATCAAATACGCACAGTTAATCACATATAGCATACAACATCTTTATCAATTATGCATATCATCACATATCTCATTATCTCATTATAAGGAAGGCACATATTATCATTTCAATAACATTGTATCGTCATAAGGAAAACATACATCAAGTTATACCGCAACATGGTTACATTGATTCATAGCAAAGAACATACTTCACATGTTAACACAACATAGTTCATCACTTAATCCCAATAAACATAATAGGAGAATAGATCCTATGAATCATTTTATTGCATCATGATATAGTTCATTGCATTAGCTTTCTAACGCTTCGAACGGCGCATAAAACAGAGTTACGGATCAAAAGTTACATTAGTTCAAAGTTTGGAAAAAGTTCTGTAAAACAGGGTTCGTGGCGCCAACAAAGTTCGCGGCGCGAACTGAGTGAATCAAATATTCCTAAGTTTCTGCCAAGCAGATCGCGGTGCGAACAGTGGTTCGTGGCGCGAACAGAGGTTCGTGGCGCGAAATGGCGAATTTCAGAAAATCCCAAACACAAAAAACAACATACGAAACCCATCCCAAAACCCCTAAACTCAACCCAATCAAGTTGGAAAACACCAATCATCACGAACAACAATAGAATACATGTTATAAACACAAATATAACACATATTATGGATCTTCTAACATCATAACATCATCAAACATCAATTAAAACACATTTCAAATCATAAATTCATGCATTTGTTCATAAACCCTAACTTTTCTAAATTCATGAAATTGAAGAATAGAAAGCATACACAACATTATCAATTCCACATTCATCAACATTGCAACACAATCATGGATTTCAATTATGAAACCTAATCTCTACTATACCCATCATCATGCCAACCCTTAGAGAGTAAGAACCCCACCCTTACCTTATCAAAAGCTTCACTTCCTTCAATGGAGCTCTTCCTCTTCATGCCATAGCTTTCTCTTCTTTCTCCCCTTCTTTCTCTTCTTTCTCTTCTTTTTCCACAAAATGAGTTATGAGGTTTAATCTCTAAAACCCTAACTCTTACTATCTTTTCTCACTAATGGGCTTAACCCATAACCCATCCATTGTGTTATATTCTTTCCACTTAGGCCCAATTCATAACATCTCTTTAATTACTCAATTAATCCGAATAATACACGTAAATAAATAGCCACACAACATAACCGAATATTATTTTCCAACAATATTCCACATCTACCATCGATCCATAACCTAAATATACCGACTCAAGAATTGTATTTCTCCGACTAATTAATCCGACCATAAACTTAACTGCTCAAATCAACATATTAATCCAATAACGCCTTTAGAATAATACCAATAAATTCCGACTTCGACTAATTCCAATGAATAAATCCTTAATAATTCAATTAAATAATTAATTAAATTCAGGGCGTTACAACCCTTATCTACCATGGCCAACAAACGGAAGTAAAACCCTTGAACCAATTAGAGTAAAATCAATTATATATAATAGCATATGCATTTTAACAAAATAGAATACCCTTTTCAACCATGGCCAACAAACGGAGGTAAAACTCTTGAACCAAGTAGAGTAAAATCAATTATATGTAATAGTTCATATTTAAAAAAATACATTTACTTAAAAGCATATGCATATCAACGAAATAGAATATTTGTAATTAAGGGCAATAATAAGTTGAAGGGACTCATAATCATTTAGCAAAAAACAACAAAACAAAAACTTAATTCATGAAATAATAAATATTAGAAAACCTCACCCTATAGTTCAAGTTGTCAAATACCACAAAAGTTCCATATTTGCAATTTTTATCAATGATATCTCACGTTTGTAAATAATTTCAACCAAGCACACCAATAGAAATACTATTGAAGGTTCCATAAAGGAAATGAAAGAAACAGATAATAAATTTTAATTTTAATTTTTTTCATTATCTGTTTCCATCACTTTCGTAATGAAATCATCATTAATAGAGAAGATCGCAATGTATCCCTTAGCTACCATTGCACATCCACGACACTACATAGTATGTTCTTAATCTCTATTGGTAATTCTATTTGATATTTATAAATAAAAGTAGTTATATAACACAATCACATAACTGTTTTATCTCCTCATATTGTTTAAACAACACATGCTACTTATGTGAATCCAAGACCTTATATATAGGCAACAGTTGAGAAATAATTTTAGATCGACCTTTATTTAATATAAATTAAAAAAAATTAAAGATTGAAATATTTGAAGGCATAAAAGTATTTAAATCTTTAACATTTTACATAGCTTGTTAGGGAACTTATCTATTTTTAGAGAAAAAAATCTTATTAGTCATTCAATATTAAGACTATATATATATATATATATATATATATATATATATATATATATATATATATATATATATATATATATATATATATATATAAGTTTTACATTTATTTCTAACCATAAAAGTAAAATTATTTTGTTTTGAATATTACATAAATCTTTAAATATACTATATACATTATCCACTAAATTTTTTATATTATTTTAATTTCTATTTTCTAGAATAGTTTCACTTTTAAATTTAACAAAATTTTCATGAAAAAACATTTATTATTTTGATTGTGTCAAAAATATATTTCAATTAAATTTTTATTTTTATTTCTCCTTTTTGAAAAAATTAATTTTTTTTAATTTAATATAAATATCACAAAAAAGCACCTTTATTAATTTTATTCTATCCATTTTTAAATTTTTTTCATAATTTATTTTTTAAGTTGGCATAATTTTTGCAACATAAAACAACTTAAATTTTCATTCTATCCATTAAATTTTTTTTAAAATATATTTTTCTATCAACTAAACTAATTAATTTTAAATTTTAAACTAAGGCGCATTTTCAATGACACCCTTATCTACCATGGCCAACAAACGGAAGTAAAACCCTTGAACCAATTAGAGTAAAATCAATTATATATAATAGCTCATATTAAAAAAAATATATTTGCTTAAAAGCATATGCATTTCAACAAAATAGAATACCCTTTTCAACCATGGCAAACAAACGGAGGTAAAACTCTTGAACCAACTAGAGTAAAATCAATTATATGTAATAGTTTATATTTAAAAAAAAATACATTTACTTAAAAGCATATGCATTTCAACGAAATAGAATATTTGTAATTAAGGGCAATAATAAGTTGAAGGGATTCATAATCATTTAGCAAAAAACAACAAAACAAAAACTTAGTTCATGAAATAATAAATATTAGAAAACCTCACCCTATAGTTCAAGTTGTCAAATACCACAAAAGTTCCATATTTGCAATTTTTATCTTTGATATCTCACGATTGTAAATAATTTCAACCAAGCACACCAATAGAAATGTTGTTGAAGGTTCCATCAAAGGAAATGAAAGAAACAGATAATAAATTTTAATTTTAATTTTTTTCATTATCTGTTCCCATCACTTTCGTAATGAAATCATCATTAATTAAGAAGATCGCAATGTATTCCTTAGCTACCATTGCACACCCACGACACTACATAGTATGTTCTTAATCTCTATTGGTAATTCTATTTGATATTTATAAATAATAGTTATATAACACAATCACATAACTCTTTTATCTCCTCATTTTGTTTAAACAACACATGCTACTTATGTGAATCCAAGACCTTATATATAGGCAACAGTTGAGGAATAATTTAGATCAACCTTTTTTTAAAATTAATTAAAAAAATTAAAGGTTGAAATATTTGAAGGAATAAAAGTATTTAAATCTTTAAAATTTTACATAGCTTGTTAGGGAATTTATCTATTTTTTGAGAAAAAAATCTTATTAGTCATTCAATATTAAGAATATATATATATATATATATATATATATATATATATATATATATATATATATATATATATATATATATATATATATATATATATATATATATATATATATATATATATATATATATATATATATATATTTCTCATAATTATAAGTTTTACATTTATTTCTAACCAAAAAACTCAAATTATTTTGTTTTGAATACTACATAAATTTTTAAATATACTATATACATTATCCACTAAATTTTTATATTATTTTATTTTCTATTTTCTAAAATTTTTTCACTTTAAAATTTAACAAAATTTTCATGAAAATACATTTATTATTTTGATTGTGTCAAAAAGAAATTTCAATTAAATTTTTATTTTTATTTCTCCTTTTTAAAAAAATTAGTTTTTTTTTAATTTAATATAAATATCTCAAAAAAGCACCTTTATTAATTTTATACTATCCATTTTTAAATTTTTTTCATAATTTGTTTTTTTAGTTGGCATAATTTTTGCAACATAAAACCACTTAAATTTTCATTCTATCACTTAAAATATTTTTAAAATATATTTTTCTATCAACTAAACTAATTAATTTTAAATTTTAAATTAAGGTGCATTTTCAATGACACCCTTATCTACCATGGCCAACAAACGGAAGTAAAACCCTTGAACCAATTAGAGTAAAATTAATTATATATAATAGCTCATATTAAAAAAAAATACATTTGCTTAAAAGCATATGCATTTCAACAAAATAGAATACCCTTTTCAACCATGGCCAACAAACGAAGGTAAAACTCTTGAACCAACTAGAGTAAAATCAATTATATGTAATAGTTCATATTTAAAAAAAAAATACATTTACTTAAAAGCATATGCATTTCAACGAAATATAATATTTGTAATTAAGGGCAATAATAAGTTGAAGGAATTCATAATTATTTAGCAAAAAACAACAAAGCAAAAACTTAATTCATGAAATAATAAATATTAGAAAACCTCACCCTATAGTTTAAGTTGTCAAATACCACAAAAGTTCCATATTTGTAATTTTTATCTTTGATATCTCGTGATTGTAAATAATTTCAACCAAGCACACCAATAGAAATATTGTTGAAGGTTCCATAAAGGAAATGAAAGAAACAGATAATAAATTTTAATTTTAATTTTTTTCATTATCTGTTCCCATCACTTTCGTAATGAAATCATCATTAATAGAGAAGATCGCAATGTATCCCTTAGCTACCACTGCACACCCACGACACTACGTAGTATGTTCTTAATCTCTTTTGGTAATTCTATTTGATATTTATAAATAAAAGTAGTTATATAACACAATCACATAACTCTTTTATCTTCTCATTTTGTTTAAACAACACATGCTACTTATGTGAATCTGATACCTTATATATAGGCAACAGTTGAGGAATAATTTTAGATCAACCTTTTTTTAAAATTAATTAAAAAAAATTAAAAGTTGAAATATTTGAAGGAATAAAAGTATTTAAATCTTTAAAATTTTACATAGCTTGTTAGGGAATTTATCTATTTTTAGATAAAAAAATCTTATTAGTCATTCAATATTAAGAATATATATATATATATATATATATATATATATATATATATATATATATATATATATATATATATATATATATATATATATATATATATATATATATATATATATAGAGAGAGAGAGAGAGAAATTTTTTTCTCATAATTATAAGTTTTACATTTATTTCTAACCAAAAAAATCCAATTATTTTGTTTTGAATACTACATAAATTTTTTAATATACTATATACATTATCCACTAAATTTTTTATATTATTTTATTTTCTATTTTCTAAAATAGTTTCACTTTAAAATTTAACAAAATTTTCATGAAAATACATTTATTATTTTGATTGTGTCAAAAAGAAATTTCAATTAAATTTAAATTTTTATTTCTCCTTTTTAAAAAAATTAGTTTTTTTTAATTTAATATAAATATCTCAAAAAAGCACCTTTATTAATTTTATTCTATCCATTTTTAAATTTTTTTCATAATTTGTTTTTTTAGTTGGCATAATTTTTGCAACATAAAACAACTTAAATTTTCATTCTATCCATTAAAATATTTTTAAAATATATTTTTCTATCAACTAAACTAATTAATTTTAAATTTTAAATTAAGGCGCATTTTCAATGACACCCTTATCTACCATGGCCAACAAACGGAAGTAAAACCCTTGAACTAATTAGAGTAAAATCAATTATATATAATAGCTCATATTAAAAAAAATACATTTGCTTAAAAGCATATGCATTTCAACAAAATAGAATACCCTTTTCAACCATGGCCAACAAACGGAGGTAAAACTCTTGAACCAACTAGAGTGAAATAATTATATGTAATAGTTCATATTAAAAAAAAATACATTTACTTAAAAGCATATGCATTTCAACGAAATAGAATATTTGTAATTAAGGGCAATAATAAGTTGAAGGGATTCATAATCATTTAGCAAAAAACAACAAAACAAAAACTTATTTCATGAAATTATAAATATTAGAAAACCTCACCCTATAGTTCAAGTTGTCAAATACCACAAAAGTTCCATATTTGCAATTTTTATCTTTGATATCTCACGTGTAATATCCCACATTAATCTAAGCATAATTATGAAATACTAATAAATATTATGGATTAATTATGCATTAGGTGAGGTTAGTTGAATTAGAAAGAGATTGGTTAGAAACTAACCAAGTGGCATTGGTGTAATTATGGACTAGTTGGAGGGCATAAGGGGTATTAACCATCTTTTGTATGGCATCAAGGTAGTAGTTAGAGGAATATCTTTCCAATCCAGATTTTTGTGAAAGAGAAGTGGATAGAGAAGTGGAAGAAGCCTCACATCTCATTTCAAGTTTCTATTTTCGTATTCCATGGACAGCCCTCATTATATTGATTATAACTCTCTGCTCACAATTCCGATTCAGGTAATTCTCGAAGAGTTGGATTCTACACACAATTCTCTTCGATTTGGTATATTATTTCGTTCTAATAGCTTGTTTATTTGTGGAGAAAAACGAGTTTGAATTTGGGTGGTCAATGTTGAATGTGTGTTAAAGAGTAGCTACGGGTTTGATGAAGATGAAGTGAAACTTTGACTATGGTGGGAGTTCAATGGCAGCAAGAACATGATATTAACCTCCATTAAATCCAAGGTGAGTCCTTAGATAGTGGCTTGGGGAATTTGCATGTTAGGGTCATAATTGGGGTTAGGGATTTTGTGAGAATAATCCATGAACTTGTGATGATAAAACATGTTATATGATAATTGCTGGTTGTGTGTGATACCTATTGTCAATACATGTCGTAATTGTTGCATGCAGGTGAGTTCTAGGGGTTAGAATACCCCCATAGCGGAACTGGTGCGTTCTGCATTTTTCTGATTCTGCTATGGTCCGCTAAGCGGGCTAAGGCCGCTTAGCGGATGATGAACATTTTTCCAGAAAATTGCGAGTCCGCTAAGCGGACGTGAGGCCGCTAAGCGGAAGATGCTGTTTGTGGAAAAATAAAATATCGCGAATCCGCTAAGCGGACAGGAGCCGCTAAGCGGAAGATGCTGATTGCAGAATTCTGTTTCTTACCCCTTGAGTGCAGTTCTGGTTTTCATTCGTAACCGGACTCCTCCCTTATTGTTTATGCGTACCTGTTGGTAGTATGTGACGCTTTTAAGTATTAAATTTCAATACTTCCATTTGAATATACGGAAATTGTGAATTATGCATAATTTGAATGTGATGATGTAACTACTATTACTTGTTCCTTAATGCTTTGTGAATGCAATGTGATGGAACATGAAATGTGGTGATATCCAAATGATTTGGTTAAACATTCGGATTGGATTGTCTTATGACTTAGCGCTTGCTATGTATGTGTATGCTTGAATCGAAGCGGGTCAGGGGCTAGGTTGGGATATACCTCTTACTATGAAGTCAAGGTATTTTCCTGGACCATGGAGTCCGTAGAATAGTCCGATGATGTGATCAAAGGTCGCGCACCTGAGCTATCGTTGCAGTGTGCTCGTGAGGGTCGTACGGGGCTTTTTACTCACTTGGCGTTAACACACTTGCGTGCTCGGTATGGTGGGATTATGTGGCCACGTAGGCCAATACATTTTCGATAACTCACCTCTAGTGAAGTCAAGTAGACTAAGCACTAGGCTTTCGCCCGGTGGGCTCATGCGTTAAGATGGTGTGCTCGGTACTTGGTGTTAACACACGTGCGTAAAGGTGGTTACTGGGACAATGACGCCATTTCGGCTAATGTCATCTCGCGGCCAAATAGGCTTGTGCGAACCCGCTTAACTACTCTTGCAGTGTGCTCGTACGAATCTCTTGACGATTGGCATGAGTGTACTCATCGAGGGTGTGTTCATTCTATAACCTAGTCGAGGCATTAATGCGCTTCTGGATTCCCCATACACGGGTATGGTTTTGGCATACGTGTTTGTTGTACTATTTGTGTACTTATGATATGATGACTCCTATGGTGGACGATTCATGTGTTTGCTCCGTACTTGTACCGGATGTGAGGATAAACCCCGGATCAATGGTGGATTTGGTTTTGATGCATGTACCCTGTAGATCCGAGTGGACCCATAGGATAGGAGGACTCACTGAGATTTAGTAATCTCACCCCAATCAAATTATATTTTTTCAGATGCAGTTTAGTAGCTTTTGACAGATAGCAGGTTCGGATTGATGGCTTGAATTGGTGTTGGCTCGAAGACCTCGTCAGATCTCTCTTTCCGCTGTGCAGATCCATTGAAGACAAATGTTTTGTAATTCTTATTAGAAATTCATGTTGTATTGTATTATGGATCTTTCTATATATAAAGCTTTTGTATGTATTCAGTATCAATTTAACGTTTCATGCATAATATACTAGTCAGTTATGTATGGGGTGTTACAGTTGGTATCAGAGCAGGTCGATTCTCGGCCGAGCCATGAGACATCACTAGCAAATCCTTTCCTCCTCACATGTGTGCGTTGCTAGCCTGATTTTACTAGTATCTCATTCAGTCATTGAACTTGATCAACTCATCGATTGAGTGTGGGACGGTAGAATTACGGTAGAGCCGCCACGAGGACTCGTAAACCTGTAAGTGTTGTGAACCCAAGTAGTTGGAGTGGGATGAGTAGTGGATTGTTTGGACGACGTAAGTGGAGAATATTGGAGTCGTCAAGTTTAAGGAGAGCGGTTGACGTGAAGTAGTGATACCCGGACTATCAAGGTGTGGATCGAGACAACTAGAACCCCTAGGATTTTGATTGGACGGAGTGAAACTTTCTCTAAGTCTTGGTAATAGCAAGGGAAATCCAGTAAGGATTGAGATAGGGCCCTATAAGTGAGATTCTCCGAAGGTGTTGAGCTGGGATTTATTAGGATTCAGTACTGATGATGCTGCCGGTGTTAGGTGTGGCTGGTGAGCCGATAGGACAGAATAACCTTTGGAAGCGTGGATAGAGGAGTCAGACCTTTCTGATTACGCTGGCATGGACAGTAATTGGATGGACGGAGTATTGGATCCTGATTCAACTTGGCGTATCTTAGACGAAAGTGGTTACCTAGTAAAGGTTGGTGGAATGTACGAGTGTGGTAACTTACGATTGGGCGAGGCTTGAATACCCAGTCGATAGAAGAGGATGTGTATTTCTGTTCTTATCATTTTATATTTAGGTTCTAGAACTACGCTAGATGGAATATGAAATGATGTAGAAGCGTGAAATGCAGTAACCTAAGTTCTTGTTAGTTGTTGTTCATCTGACCCCGAGTGAAGCCATAGAACTACGCTTGGCGTTGGGCGTTCAGGCGAGTAAGAACTAAGATCTATCTGGAACGTCAATAGGATAATTGCAGTTGTGTTGGTTGTTAGGAACCATAGTATTCCTATCTGGACTGAATTATCCTTGGAATCTCATGCATGCGTGGGACGAGTGGGTACGCGCACTGCATGGTAACCCGAAGTTGAACTTCAATCTCCGTGCTTAGCATTTTGGCTTTCCGAGAAAGTAACCTTGATGTGTAGCACTCTCAGGTTTTAGTATCCCGAGGAGTGTGATTCGAAGGACTTGAGGAACGATGAACCTATTGGAGGTCTGTTCAGACACTTGTCGGTTGTGACTTTAGGATACGCGTGGAGATCGTTATACGCCACTGAGGTAGGTTACCTGAATACATGGCCTCGGAGTTGGACCACCATGTTGGTACTACTAGACGGGTATAATGTCACAGTATCGCTATCGTGCACGAGATGCGTGAGTCATCCTTTTTCCGACATGTGTGGGACAAAGGTGATCTGAAGCTCAAGGTGGAATTCTGATTTGGCACTCGTGAGACACAGATCCAGACTCTCATAAGGTATGTGGGATAAGGATCCATACATCGCGCTCGATAGTAGAGTAATAACTAGACAGGTGATGGTGTGATGGATCAAGATCTGATACTATGCTTATTGAGACTCTGAATGATCGTGCTCGTGCAAGTTGGAGTCAGATTATACCTTGCAGACATTCTCGTTTCATGAAGTGTTAAGTTGGAAATTTTGCATGAATGTCTAGAGTGGGACTCATGTGCGGTCATAATATCCTGGTCAACATTTTTAGTGGTTATCCTATACCATTGGCGACCAGTGATAGACTAGGCGAAATGTATCTTGGATCGGCATGATGTGATGTATCTGGTAGGGTATTGGTAGATACTCAGAGTAAAGAAGTGTGAATCTAGGTAAAGCATAGACATTTTGTTTGAGAACTGATGAGGAGTCTATGAAAGAGACGTTCGAGGTGCAAAGTACAATTTCTTGCATTGTGGCTACACTCAGACCGTTGAAAGCACTGCAATGAAGGATGCAGCCTCCGAGGAAGTCAGTTCAGTGTCTGATTTAGGGGTGGAACATACATTAAATGACTGTGTGAATGGAGTGTGGCTATGGGAGGATTGTTATATCAGTAAGTCGCACGAGTTATCAAAGGTGATACCACACTAAGAGAATGAAGGTGTATGGTTGGGTGGAAGTTGTGTAAAACTGCTAGGGTTATCATGAGCTGCAGTACGTCGTGAAGGATTCGATACACCCGGTTGAGCAACAAAGATTGGTTGGAATGAAAAACATAGCAGTTGTACGTTGTGGAAATCAGTGACAGGGACGAACCTCTAAGTCAGTGAGTATTTGGGTTTCAATGTCCTGAGAATGAAACGTGTACCTAAGTTGTAGTAGATGAACTATATGGAATGGCAGAGTAAGTAGAAGCTTGATTCTGGAGAGTACGCAACTTCGAAGAGTAGTAGCCGACGATGGATGTACATGGAGTTCTGGCACGTGTTGTAATTGGACAACTGCAGATAAGGAATTATTGAGTATTAATGGAAACTAAATGAACTACGGATATAGCGTAACTCAGAGGATTTCAAGGTGTGTGAATTGTTGGAATCAAAGTAGCGCAACGGATCGAGGAAGAACCAAATAAGTCTGAGGTAGGAATGAACGGACTAATTGTAGGATCTTCTCTTGGGATGGAAGTATCTTCCCAAGAGGAACTCGTCGAAGCAGCATTTCGTTTTGTCAGTCTCTCTCGGGGATCCACCATGACCACGAGAGATACCGACAGTGGGCCAAATTGGGAAGAGACCTTGTGGATGACATGTGATCCGATGTCCGTAGATCATCAGTTGAACTTGTAAGCATCAAGAGTTGGACATAGTATCGTGATCGCCGGAATGCTGGAGGCTAGTGAAGACATTCAGCTGGCACAAGTTCTTTGTGATTAAGCCTTGTGCACTATGATTGTGCAGGAAGACTTGGGAAATGGTTACAAGTCAGCTGTTGAATTTAACCTCTCATCAGTAGAATCTTGTGTGAGGTTGTCGAATGTCAAGGCTATAGTTGCAAGATGCTACGCTATCATGGATTGCGTTGATGACTGATATGTCTAGAACTGAGGCGAGAGTTAAGTAAGGAGATTCAGTTGTATAAGTAAGGGGTAAACTTGAGACAACCATCCTAACATTTTGGAAACCAGAAGTTAAGACCAAGATATTTGGCTAACGCCTAACGTCATTGTATGGACTTTGGTAGAGAATAATTTGAAGCGTCGCCATAGAACGGAATATTGTGACAAGAATGCTTGGATGGGAAGTAATTCAAGGAGCCTGAGTGAATCAATAAGTGTGTTGGACAAGGGTGAACATAATAGAGTTTGAACAGAAGATATCCAATATGAGTGGATTACTAGGGTTTCTAAAGTTCTGGGGACTCAGTGCAAAGCAGTGAAGGTCAAGGACCCTGGAAGGATATTTCTTAAGGTATATCAAGACGAAGTATCTGAATAGATGTGTTGCTTGACGGTTAAGGTTTCTAATCATGTATAGTGGGACACAAGTATTTTGGCAGATTGTGTTTCTTCGTATGGAATGATCCTCGGGCAGAGTAGTGAGATTATCTAAAGACGAATGTGAGTAACATTCTTTCCCTTGATTGGATAGATAAGAAGGGTTGGTCTCCGTGGTAACCGGAAGGAATTAGAGGACGGATTCAATTTAAGGGGGGGAGATGTAATATCCCACATTAATCGAAGCATAATTATGAAATACTAATAAATATTATGGATTAATTAACCATTAGGTGAGGTTAGTTGAATTAGAAAGAGATTGGTTAGAAACTAACCAAGTGGCATTGGTGTAATTATGGACTAGTTGGAGGGCATAAGGGGTATTAACCATCTTTTGCATGGCATCAAGGTAGTAGTTAGAGGAATATCTTTCCAATTCAGATTTTTGTGAAAGAGAAGTGGAGAGAGAAGTGGAAGAAGCCTCACATCTCATTTCAAGTTTCTATTTTCGTATTCCATGGACAGCCCTCATTAAATTGATCATAACTCTCTGCTCATAACTCCGATTCAGGTAATTCCCAAAGATTTGGATTCTACACACAATTCTCTTTGATTTGGTATATTATTTCGTTCTAATAGCTTGTTTATTTGTGGAGAAAAACGAGTTTGAAGTTGGGTGGTCAATGCTGAATGTGTGTCAAAGAGTAGCTACGGGTTTGATGAAGATGAAGTGAAACTTTGACTATGGTGGGAGTTCAATGGCAGCAAGAACATGATCTTAACCTCCATTAAATCCAAGGTGAGTCCTTAGATAGTGGCTTGGGGAATTTGCATGTTAGGGTCATAATTGGGGTTAGGGATTTTGTGAGAATAATCCATGAACTTGTGATGATAAAACATGTTATATGATAATTGCTGGTTGTGTGTGATACCTATTGTCAATACATGTCGTAATTGTTGCATGCAGGTGAGTTCTAGGGGTTAGAATACCCCCATAGCGGAACTGATGCGTTCTGCATTTTTTTGATTCTGCTATGGTCCGCTAAGCGGGCTAAGGCCGCTTAGCGGATGATGAACATTTTTCCAGAAAATTGCGAGTCCGCTAAGCGGACGTGAGGCCGCTAAGCGGAAGATGCTGTTTGTGGAAAAAATAAAATATCGCGAATCCGCTAAGCGGACAGGAGCCGCTAAGCGGAAGATGCTGATTGCAGAATTCTGTTTCTTACCCCTTGAGTGCAGTTCTGGTTTTCATTCGTAACCGGACTCCTCCCTTATTGTTTATGCGTACCTGTTGGTAGTATGTGACGCTGTTAAGTATTAAATCTCAATACTTCCATTTGAATATACGGAAATTGTGAATTATGCATAATTTGAATGTGATGGTGTAACTACTATTACTTGTTCCTTAATGCTTTATGAATGCAATGTGATGGAACATGAAATGTGGTGATATTCAAATGTTTTGGTTAAACATTCGGATTGGATTGTCTTATGACTTAGCGCTTGCTATGTGTGTGTATGCTTGAATTTAAGCGGGCCAGGGGCTAGGTTGGGATATACCTCTTACTATGAAGTCAAGGTATTTTCCTGGACCATGGAGTCCGTAGAATAGTCCGATGATGTGATCAAAGGTCGCGCACCTGAGCTATCGTTGCAGTGTGCTCGTGAGTGCCGTGCGGGGCTTTTTACTCACTTGGCGTTAACGCACTTGCGTGCTCGGTATGGTGGGATTATGTGGCCACGTAGGCCAATACATTTTCGGTAACTCACCTCTAGTGAAGTCAAGTAGACTAAGCACTAGGCTTTCGCCCGGTGGGCTCATGCATCAAGATGGCGTACTCGGTACTTGGTGTTAACACACGTGCGTAAAGGTGGTTACCGGGACAATGACGCTATTTCGGCTAATGTCATCTCGCGGCCAAATAGGCTTGTGCGAACCCGCTTAACTACTCTTGCAGTGTGCTCGTACGAGTCTCTTGACGTTAGGCATGAGTGTACTCATCGAGGGTGCGTTCATTCTATAACCTAGTCGAGGCATTAACGCGCTTCTGGATTCCCCATACACGGGTATGGATTTTGGCATACATATTTGTTGTACTATTTGTGTACTTGTGATATGATGATTCCTATGGTGGACGATTCATGTGTTTGCTCCGTACTTGTACCGGATGTGAGGATAAACCCCTGATCAATGGTGGATTCGGTTTTGATGCATGTACCCTGTAGATCCGAGTGGACCCATAGGATAGGAGGACTCACTAAGATTTAGTAATCTCACCCCAATCAAATTATATTTTTTCAGGTGCAGTTTAGTAGCTTTTGACAGATAGCAGGTTCGAATTGATGGCTTGAATTGGTGTTGGCTCGAAGACCTCGTCAGATCTCTCTTTCCGCTGTGCAGATCCATTGAAGACAAACGTTTTGTAATTCTTATTAGAATTTCATGTTGTATTGTATTATGGATCTTTCCATATATAAAGCTTTTGTATGTATTCAGTATCAATTTAACGTTTCATGCATAATAAACTAGTCAGTTATGTACGGGGTGTTACATCACGTTTGTACATAATTTCAACCAAGCACACCAATAAAAATACTGTTGAAGGTTCCATAAAGGAAATGAAAGAAACAGATAATAAATTTTAATTTTAATTTTTTTCATTATCTGTTCCCATCACTTTCGTAATGAAATCATCATTAATAGAGAAGATCGCAATGTATCCCTTAGCTACCATTGCACACCCACGACACTACGTAGTATGTTCTTAATCTCTATTGGTAATTCTATTTGATATTTATAAATAAAAGTAGTTATATAACACAATAACATAACTCTTTTATCTCCTCATTTTGTTTAAACAACACATGCTACTTATGTGAATCCAAGACCTTATATATAGGCAACAGTTGAGGAATAATTTTAGACCAACCTTTTTTTTTTTAAATTAATTTAAAAAAATTAAAGGTTGAAATATTTGAAGGAATAAAAGTATTTAAATCTTTAAAATTTTACATAGCTTGTTAGGGAATTTATCTATTTTTAGATAAAAAATCTTATTAGTCATTCAATATTAAGACTATATATATATATATATATATATATATATATATATATATATATATATATATATATATATATATATATATAAGTTTTTTTCTCATAATTATAAGTTTTACATTTATTTCTAACCAAAAAAGTCAAATTATTTTGTTTTGAATACTACATAAATTTTTAAATATACTATATACATTATCCACTAAATTTTTTATATTATTTTATTTTCTATTTTCTAAAATAGTTTCACTTTAAAATTTAACAAAATTTTCATGAAAATACATTTATTATTTTGATTGTGTCAAAAAGAAATTTCAATTAAATTTTTATTTTTATTTCTCTTTTTTGAAAAAATTAGTTTTTTTTAATTTAATATAAATATCTCAAAAAAGCACCTCTATTAATTTTATTCTATCCATTTTTAAATTTTTTTCATAATTTATTTTTTAAGTTGGCATAATTTTTGCAACATAAAACAACTTAAATTTTCATTCTATCCATTAAAATATTTTTAAAATATATTTTTCTATCAACTAAACTAATTAATTTTAAATTTTAAATTAAGGCGCATTTTCAATGACACCCTTATCTACAATGGCCAACAAACGGAAGTAAAACCCTTGAACCAATTAGAGTAAAATCAATTATATATAATAGCTCATATTAAAAAAAAAAATACATTTGCTTAAAAGCATATGCATTTCAACTAAATAGAATACCCTTTTCAACCATGGCCAACAAACGGAGGTAAAACTCTTGAACCAACTAGAGTAAAATCAATTATATGTAATAGTTCATATTTAAAAAAAATACATTTACTTAAAAGCATATGCATTTCAACGAAATAGAATATTTGTAATTAAGGGCAATAATAAGTTGAAGGGATTCTTAATCATTTAGCAAAAAACAACGAAACAAAAACTTAATTCATGAAATAATAAATATTAGAAAACCTCACCCTATAGTTCAAGTTGTCAAATACCACAAAAGTTCCATATTTGCAATTTTTATCTTTTATATCTCACGATTGTAAATAATTTCAACCAAGCACACCAATAGAAATACTGTTGAAGGTTCCATAAAGGAAATGAAAGAACAGATAATAAATTTTAATTTTAATTTTTTTCATTATCTGTTCCCATCACTTTCGTAATGAAATCATCATTAATTAAGAAGATCGCAATGTATCCCTTAGCTACCATTGCACACCCACGACACTACGTAGTATGTTCTTAATCTCTATTGGTAATTCTATTTGATATTTATAAATAATAGTTATATAACACAATCACATAACTCTTTTATCTCCTCATTTTGTTTAAACAACACATGCTACTTATGTGAATCCAAGACCTTATATATAGGCAACAGTTGAGGAATAATTTTAGATCAACCTTTTTTTAAAATTAATTAAAAAAATTAAAGGTTGAAATATTTGAAGGAATAAAAGTATTTAAATCTGTAAAATTTTACATAGCTTGTTAGGGAATTTATCTATTTTTTGAGAAAAAAATCTTATTAGTCATTCAATATTAAGATTATATATATATATATATATATATATATATATATATATATATATATATATATATATATATATATATATATATATATATATATAATAAGTTTTTTTCTCATAATTATAAGTTTTACATTTATTTCTAACCAAAAAAGTAAAATTATTATGTTTGAATATTACATAAATTTTTAAATATACTATATACATTATCCACTAAATTTTTTATATATTATTATTTTTTCTATTTTCTAGAATAGTTTCACTTTTAAATTTAACAAAATTTTCATGAAAATACATTTATTATTCTGATTGTGTCTAAAATATAATTCAATTAAATTTAAATTTTTATTTCTCCTTTTTGAAAAAATTAATTTTTTTAATTCAATATAAATATCTCAAAAAAGCACCTTTATTAATTTTATTCTATCCATTTTTAAATTTTTTACATAATTTGTTTTTTAAGTTGGCATAATTTTTGCAACATAAAACAACTTAAATTTTCATTCTACCCATTAAAATATTTTTAAAATATATTTTTCTATCAACTAAACTAATTAATTTTAAATTTTAAATTAAGGGGCATTTTCAATGACACCCTTATCTACAATGGCCAACAAACGGAAGTAAAACCCTTGAACCAATTAGAGTAAAATCAATTATATATAATAGCTCATATTAAAAAAAAATACATTTGCTTAAAAGCATATGCATTTCAACTAAATAGAATTCCCTTTTCAACCATGGCCAACAAACGGAGGTAAAACTCTTGAACCAACTAGAGTAAAATCAATTATATGTAATAGTTCATATTTAAAAAAAATACATTTACTTAAAAGCATATGCATTTCGACAAAATAGAATATTTGTAATTAAGGGCAATAATAAGATGAAGGGATTCATAATCATTTAGCAAAAAACAACAAAACAAAAACTTAATTCATGAAATAATAAATATTAGAAAACCTCACCCTATAGTTCAAGTTGTCAAATACCACAAAAGTTCCATATTTGTAATTTTTATCTTTGATATCTCATGATTGTAAATAATTTCAACCAAGCACACCAATAGAAATACTGTTGAATGTTCCATAAAGGAAATGAAAGAAAGAGATAATAAATTTTAATTTTAATTTTTTTCATTATCTGTTCCCATCACTTTCGTAATGAAATCATCATTAATTAAGAAGATCGCAATGTATCCCTTATCTACCATTGCACACCCACGACACTACATAGTATGTTCTTAATCTCTATTGGTAATTCTATTTGATATTTATAAATAAAAGTAGTTATATAACACAATCACATAACTCTTTTATCTCCTCATTTTGTTTAAACAACACATGCTACTTATGTGAATCCAACACCTTATATATAGGCAACAGTTGAGGAATAAATTTAGACCAACCTTTTTTTTTAAATTAATTTAAAAAAATTAAAGGTTGAAATATTTGAAGGAATAAAAGTATTTAAATCTTTAAAATTTTACATAGCTTGTTAGGGAATTTATCTACTTTTAGATAAAAAAAATCTTATTAGTCATTCAATATTAAGACTATATATATATATATATATATATATATATATATATATATATATATATATATATATATATATATATATATATATATATATATATATATATATATAATAAGTTTTTTTTCTCATAATTATACGTTTTACATTTATTTCTAACCAAAAAAGTAAAATTATTTTGTTTTGAATATTACATAAATTTTTAAATATAACTATATACATTATCCACTAAATTTTTCACTTTAAAATTTAAAATTTATTTCTAAAATAGTTTCACTTTAAAATTTAACAAAATTTTCATGAAAATACATTTATTATTTTGATTGTGTCAAAAACAAATTTCAATTAAATTTTTATTTTTATTTCTCTTTTTTGAAAAAATTAGTTTTTTTTAATTTAATATAAATATCTCAAAAAAGCACCTCTATTAATTTTATTCTATCCATTTTTAAATTTTTTTCATAATTTGTTTTTTAAGTTGGCATAATTTTTGCAACATAAAACAACTTAAATTTTCATTCTATCCATTAAAATATTTTTAAAATATATTTTTCTATCAACTAAACTAATTAATTTTAAATTTTAAATTAAGGCGCATTTTCAATGACACCCTTATCTACAATGGCCAACAAACGGAAGTAAAACCCTTGAACCAATTAGAATAAAATCAATTATATATAATAGCTCATATTAAAAAAAATACATTTGCTTAAAAGCATATGCATTTCAACAAAATAGAATACCCTTTTCAACCATGGCCAACAAACGGAGGTAAAACTCTTGAACCAACTAGAGTAAAATCAATTATATGTAATAGTTCATATTTAAAAAAAATACATTTACTTAAAAGCATATGCATTTCAACGAAATAGAATATTTGTAATTAAGGGCAATAATAAGTTGAAGGAATTCATAATCATTTAGCAAAAAAACAACAAAACAAAAACTTAATTCATGAAATAATAAATATTAGAAAACCTCACCCTATATTTCAAGTTGTCAAATACCACAAAAGTTCCATATTTGCAATTTTTATCTTTGATATCTCACGTTTGTAAATAATTTCAACCAAGCACACCAATAGAAATCTTGTTGAAGGTTCCATAAAGGAAATGAAAGAAACAGATTATAAATTTTAATTTTTTTCATTATCTGTTCCCATCACTTTCGTAATGAAATCATCATTAATAGAGAAGATCGCAATGTATCCCTTAGCTACCATTGCACACCCACGACACTACGTAGTATGTTCTTAATCTCTATTGGTAATTCTATTTGATATTTATAAATAAAAGTAGTTATATAACACAATCACATAACTCTTTTATCTCCTCATTTTGTTTAAACAACACATGCTACTTATGTGAATCCAAGACCTTATATATAGGCAACAGTTGAGAAATAATTTTAGATCGACCTTTTTTTAATATAAATTAAAAAAAATTAAAGATTGAAATATTTGAAGGCATAAAAGTAGTTAAATCTTTAAAATTTTACATAGCTTGTTAGGGAATTTATCTATTTATAGAGAAAAAAATCTTATTAGTCATTCAATATTAAGACTATATATATATATATATATATATATATATATATATATATATATATATATATATATATATATATATATATATATATATATATATAAAATAAGTTTTTTTTCTCATAATTATACGTTTTACATTTATTTCTAACCAAAAAAGTAAAATTATTTTGTTTTGAATATTACATAAATTTTTAAATATAACTATATACATTATCCACTAAATTTTTTATATTATTTTAATTTCTATTTTCTAGAATAGTTTCACTTTTAAATTTAACAAAATTTTCATGAAAATACAGTAATTATTTTGATTGTGTCAAAAATATAATTCAATTAAATTTAAATTTTTATTTCTCCTTTTTGAAAAAATTAATTTTTTTTAATTTAATATAAATATCTCATCAAAGCACCTTTATTAATTTTATTCTATCCATTTTTGAATTTTTTTCATAATTTGTTTTTTAAGTTGGCATAATTTTTGCAACATAAAACAACTTAAATTTTCATTCTATCCATTAAAATATTTTTAAAATAATTTTTCTATCAACTAATTAATTTTAAATTAAGGCGCATTTTCAATGACACCCTTATCTACCATGGCCAACAAACGGAAGTAAAACCCTTGAACCAATTAGAGTAAAATCAATTATATATAATAGCTCATATTAAAAAAAAATACATTTGCTTTAAAGCATATGCATTTCAACTAAATAGAATACCCTTTTCAACCATGGCCAACAAACGGAGGTAAAACTCTTGAACCAACTAGAGTAAAATCAATTATATGTAATAGTTCATATTTAAAAAATATACATTTACTTAAAAGCATATGCATTTCAACGAAATAGAATATTTGTAATTAAGGGCAATAATAAGTTGAAGGGGGGAGGATGTAATACCCCATATTAAATTAAATGCTCTAATGTTATTAACTGACACTGAGGTTTTATCAATTGGTACATTAGAGATACTTTTGGACATTAAGTTAGTAGTGTTAACTTAAAGATATTTTCTTATATCTTTCTTCCTTGCTTTTCTTCATTTTCCAAAAAAACAAGACAAAGTTAGAGAGAAGAGTAGAGAGAAGGAGGAGCAAGAAGAGAAAGAGGAAAGCTTGGATTTCGATCATTTCTCCGCCGATTTAACTCATCTTCGACATCAGCGACTCGTAATCGAGGTGGGTTCTAGTTAGAAACTTATAGATTTTATTGTGGATGAGAAATCATAAGTTTGGATATTAGGGATTTCATAGAGAAATCTAGGTTTTGAACAAAATTCATCAATGTTCATGAATAAGTGCTTATAATCCACAAATATATCATCTATAGGTTGTATCTATGCTTTAATATGATCTGGAACAGATTAGGATGGTTTTAGATGGTTTTGAACCATGGATTTTTGTGTGTGAAGCAGAGCTGAGAACTCAGTTCTCGCGCGCTTCGCGGCGCGAACGAGGCTGCGCGGTGCGAACTGATCGCGACTTTACGTGTCTATAAATCTGATAACTGCAAGTGCACAGTCGTGTCGTGTAGTTTTAAAAGATATCGAATCCACAGGGACTATGATTCGATCTACCGTTATCTAAGGTTACTATGTAAAGCTAGGGCTACTAATATTTCGATTGTTCTTAGGGGAAAGTGAGTGAAAAATTAAGAATATAATAAAAGACAGATATCAGTATGTATTTCGTTTAACTTAAGGTGATCCGAAGGTCCATTGGCTTTTGCATAATTTAATTAAAAATCTTTACTAATTCAATTGATTAAAAATCCTCGTCTCAAACTTTCGCTTTATTGATTTAGATTACTGTCCTAATCCTAATGTACGCTTTCGCCATCCCATTAGATTTTAGAAAAGCTTTTTGGAAACAACTTAATTAATAAAATGCCCGTTTTATGAAGTTGTTATCTATTTAAATCTCCTAATCTCAAACTTTCGCTCTGTTGACTCGGAACATGCTAATATCCCTAACGTACGCTTTCGCCATCCCGTCGGGTGTAAAAACAATTTTTGAAAATAAATAAGTTCTAATTAGTTTTAATACGCTTTCGCCATCCTTAAAACTAATGTCCTATGTCTACTATCCAGTTAAAGATCTCAAACTTTCGCTCTATTGATTTTAACCTTTGACCGTCCTAACCCCTCAAACTTTCGCTCTATTGGTTTTAAGACTTACTAATTAAATTAGACATACAGACCAAAAACAGGTGATAGTTAAATAAACATAATCAAGCCAATTTATTTCGGATCCCTACGGTTAACTTACTTTACATACAGACATATTAATATGGTTAAACATGCATAAATCGGTTCGGTTCACAATAATAGGCATAGTAATTGGCATATAATATATCATGCAAATAAATATAAATAAAGGCGGTAAATAAAAACCTGAATTAAATAAATGGTAATTGAATCTTCGAGTACTGAACTTCCACCACAGGTTGGCTGGATCGTTCTTTGAATGGCAGTAAATAAAACAAGGAAATAAAAGCGATAAATCTAACGTAAGGCTAGATCTATAAAAAGTTCACAACAATTTCCAGTGTAGAAATCGTTGTGAGAAAATAAGTGTTTGAATGAAAACAGAATAAAGAAATACGGTTCGCGGTACAATTTCGGCAGCACTTCGTTGGCAGGAAATCGGACACTTTGGACTGAAGTGACTGCTTCTATTTATAGGGGAAGCTTTGCAGTTGCTTTGCGTGAAAAGAGGAGATTCTGCAGACTGGCTTGGAGACGTGCGTCTCCGATTCTTCAGGGAGACTGGGTGCGTGACTTGAGACGTGCGTCTCAAGTGGAGAATCTTCAGGGAAATGGAGACGTGCGTCTCCCTTTTGCTGATGTGGCATAGGGACGTTGGAGACGTGCGTCTCCTCTTACTTGTGTGCATTGGGCTGCTTCCCTTCGTGGGCTGGATTGCTTCATTGGGTCTTTGGGTCTCTTTCAGCACACTTGGGCCTTATTTGCACTCCCTTTTTACTTCAGCACCTATTCTTCGTCTTTTAGGCATAGATATGGCATAGATATGGGTCGTTTTAGCTCCATTTCTTCTCTTTTTCGCAATTAGTCATAATAAGAGTATAAAACCTGAAACAAAGCAAAAACTCGCGTAATATCATAATAAATCAATATAATAAACGAAAAATGCTATAAATATCTATGAATTTCAAGCTAAATATACGATATAAAATCGTGTTATCACGAACTATGCAGGTTTTTAGGGGTTTTGTTTCTGTCTTCAGTACGCGGCGCGTACAGGGGTTCGCGGCGCTAACCTATTGGGAATCCTTGAGAGACTTGCCACTGCCAGAGGTTGGCGGCGCAAACATCAGTTAGCGGCGCGAACATTGTTGAAGTTTATGAGGGTTGGCTACTGCCAGAGGGTTCGCGGCGCGACCTAGCTGCTGCGCGGCGCGAACTGAACCTTTCTTAGCCAATTCTTTAGTTTAATGAGAGAAATTGTTTCGATCGTAACTTTTGAACCGTAACTCTGTTTTAATCACCGTTCGAAGCAGTAATAGGTTAGAAGCGTGTACTTTCTAGTAGTGTAGGTTTTGGGAACAAAAGGAGAATTATTTAATCGAGAGTCGGGAATTTGCTTGATTACTTGGGTTGGTTTTTCGTTCGGAACCATGAGAACGTTATGCTTTTGGTATGATGCCTGTGTACTCTATAATTGTTGATTGAGTTCTATTGCAGGTGGATTGGTAGACCTTTGCTATATATATATATATATATATATATATATATATATATATATATATATATATCAGAGAGGTTGAATAACATCATTGTTATGAAAATAAAGGTTAAGTGAGGAAACTAGGAATTGTTAGGTTATGTAGCTTAACAAAGAAACCTAGGATGAGACATTATATGGAACATACGTGTTGGAATCTTATGAGGAAAGGCTAACAGGCCTAGTGGTTTGCGGAAGCGATCACCATTGTATGATGTATTAATCGGAACCGTTGTATTTTCTTTATTTCTTTATTTTCTTTTAAATGCTAACAGGCATTCTTCGTGCAGAGAGGCACTGTGCAGAGAGGCACAAATAATCTTGGCAGGTTTGATTCCCGCTTTTGTGTGCGAATGGAACCTACGGGTAGAGACTTGTGATGGTGTACGGGCCATGTGAAGTGACGATTCATGGGGAAAGGCTCATGAGTCCGAATCCATTTCGTATGTCAAGATTTTCCAAAGGATCCATGACTCGTGCCACCTCCTAGACGTAGAAGGGGACGGGAATATGGGGATGCCTTGGTATTGGTTTCCGATTAGTAATCTTGTGTTTGAGTTGTTGAACTCTAAGTATGATTCCATATATTGTTAGTGTGAGAACTCAAGGTCTAGTTTCTTTTATGACTTGAGACTTATAGATTAGCACCTTGTAAAGCCGAGAGGATCCATAGGATAGGGAACTCACTGAGATATTTTATCTCACCCCATTATATATTGATTTCAGGTACTACAGGTTCCGCGAAGGGTAAGGAGAAAGCAGTTTGATTTCCTTATTCCTTATGCTTATTTTGGACATGGCGAAGCTTCCATTGTGGATTTTCTTTTGTGATCATTGTTGATCTAGTTCTTAGTATTTTGTTTTGAACATCTTGTATGTATTATGCCGTTGTTAGAACTTTGTATTTAGGGCATTAATATGTATAATGTGTTGACTAGGAACTCATAAGTAATTTCAGTACCAAATACTTGGATTCATGTATATATATATATATATATATGCTTTGATGTATGTATTTATATATGGGTGTTACAGTTGGTATCAGAGCAGGTCGTATCCTCGACCTAGCCATGAGATATTATAAGTGTTTCTTTCTGTCCAAGATGTGTTGTGTTCCCATGAGTTTTGTTGTGTTATGACTATGGTATTGAGCCTGATCAACTTAATCCCATTTTGATGACCTCCAGGAACATGGCGGACGGACGCAGGACTCGTGGTCGACCCCCCACACGACCTCCACAGGTGAATCCACCGGATGGCGGTGCGAATGTTCCATGGCCCCAGTTCATGCAACAGATGCAACAGCAGCAGAATCAGTTCATGCTGCAGATGATGCAACAGATGAATGGCGGTCATAATGTTCCAGTGGTTGTGCCCGAAGCTGTAGGTGGGACTTATAGGGATTTCATTCGCATGAATCCTCCGGAATTTCATGGTGGATTAGATCCTATAAAGGCGCATGAGTGGGTGGCCAATGTAGAAGGAATCTTTGAGATCGTGCATTGTAGTGAAGAGAACAAGGTGGTGTTTGCTTCTCATTCGCTGAAAGGTCCAGCTATGAGGTGGTGGAAGGGTGCTTCTGCTTTGATGACTACTCAGGGAGTACCTAAGGAATGGGAAAACTTCAAGACCACTTTTATGGAGAAATACTTTCCTAGTTCACTGAGGACTAAGAAGGAGTTGGAGTTCCAACAGTTTAGGCAGGACAATATGTCAGTGGCTACTTATGCGGAGAAGTTTGAAATTTTGGCTGCTTACTCTAGGCAGGCCGCATATGCTCCTGATGAGGGTTGGAAGGTGGACCAGTTTCTGTTTGGTTTAAGGGCCGATATCTCACATAGTGTGTCCCAGAGGGAGTTCACTACTTATACGGAGTTGTTGCGACAATGTTATGTGGCGGAGACCAGTTTGAAGAAAGTTCAAGCTGAGGAAGATTTGAAGAAGAAGAATCAACATGAGAGGGGAAGGCCAAGCCAACAATTTCGACCTAGGCCACAAGCTTTCAAAGGGAAGCAAGTGCAAGGTTCTAGGTCTAGTGCACCTCCGGTGTGTCGTAGTTGTGGTAAGAATCACCTTGGAAGATGTACCTTTGAAGGGGTGAAATGTTTTCATTGTCATCAAGAAGGGCATATGGCTAGGAATTGTCCTCAGAATAGGAATCAAGTGCAAGGAAGGGGTACTGGTAGAGTTTATACCTTGGATGCTAAGAAGACCAAGAGTGATAACTCTTTGATTGCGGGTACGTGTTTCATTAATGGGCATTCTTGTTTTGTTCTATTTGATTGTGGAGCAACACACTCTTTTGTGTCATTGCAATGTATGAAGCGACTTGGGTTGCAAGCTACTCCTTTATTTCCTCCTATGGCGGTTACTACTGCTATGGATGAGATGGTAGAGACACCGTTGGTGTGTGAAAATTGTGTGTTATCTGTGGGTGGTAGGAATTTCCAGATTGATCTTGTTTGCTTACCACTTAAGAAGGTAGATGTTGTATTGGGAATGGATTGGCTTTCTGCTAATTCGGTGTTCATTGGGTGTGAAGAGAAGTTAATCATTATTCCATCTGAAGAAGCTACTCCGAAGGATGTATTGACTACTATACTAGAAGGTACGGTAGGTATGATTAATTTCTTATTTGAGAAAGAGAAGTATGTTCTGTTGGTCCTCACTGAAGAGGCGGGTGACAAGTTAGAGGTTTCGCAAATTGCTGTTGTTAGAGAATTTCCTGATGTTTTTCCCGAGGATGTCACTTCTCTTCCTCCGAAAAGGGAAGTGGAATTCTCTATTGACCTGATACCGGGAACGGCTCCTATATCCGTTTCTCCGTATCGGATGGCACCGCTTGAATTAAGAGAATTGAAGGGGCAATTGGAGGAGTTGATGGCTAAACATTTTGTGCAACCTAGTGTCTCACCGTGGGGAGCTCCAGTGTTGTTAGTAAAGAAGAAGGATGGTGGGATGAGGCTATGTATTGATTACCGTCGGTTGAATAAGGCCACCATCAAGAACAAATACCCTTTGCCAAGGATAAACGACTTGTTAGATCAATTGAAAGGAGCCTGTGTGTTCTCGAAGATTGATTTGCGGTCAGGTTATCACCATATCCGTGTGAAGAGCTCAGATGTGCCAAAGACTGCATTTAGAACCCGTTATGGTCATTATGAATTCTTGGTAATGCCTTTCGGTGTTACGAATGCTCCAGCTATTTTCATGGATTATATGAATCGGATATTCCAGCCTTACTTAGACCAATTTGTGGTAGTCTTTATTGATGACATTCTTATTTATTCTCGTACTCCACAAGAGCACGAAGAACACCTGAGGATTGTTCTGTCGGTATTGCTAGAAAATCAATTGTTTGCTAAGTTAAGTAAGTGTGAGTTTTGGATGACGGAGGTAAGATTTCTTGGTCATGTCATATCTCAAGGGGGTGTGGCAGTGGACCCGTCAAAAATTGAAGCGGTAATTAATTGGGAGAGACCGAGTAATGTCTCAGAAGTCCGAAGTTTCTTGGGCTTAGCCGGCTACTACAGAAGATTTATAAAAGGGTTTTCTCAATTGGCTTTACCAATGACTAGACTTACTCGGAAGGAGTGTCCTTATGATTGGGATTCGGGGTGTGAACAGAGTTTCATGGGCTTGAAGGAAAGATTGACGACTGCTCCTGTTTTAATCGTTCCTGATCCAAATAACTCCTATGAAGTTTTTTGCGATGCTTCCAAGAAAGGATTAGGAGGAGTATTGATGCAGGATGGTCAGGTGGTAGCATACACATCTCGACAGTTAAAGGTTCACGAAGAGAATTATCCAACTCATGATTTAGAATTGGCTGCGGTTGTTTTTACCCTAAAGGTGTGGCGTCATTACTTGTATGGAGTTCATTTTGAAATGTTCAGTGACCACAAGAGTTTAAAGTACCTATTCGATCAGAAGGAGTTGAATATGCGTCAGAGGCGGTGGATGGAATACTTGAAGGATTATGATTTTGACTTGAAGTATCATCCAGGCAAGGCAAATAAAGTGGCGGATGCTTTGAGTCGGAAGGTGTTAAAGAGGGTCGAATTGATGATGTTAGAGTATGCATTGTTGGAAAAATTTCGAGATCTCAACCTTCAATTTGTTTGTACCCAAAATGGATTATTGATGGGAAACTTGAATGTTAATTCTATTTTGAGAAATGACATTCAACAACCACAAGTGTCTGATGCTAAGTTACAAGAGGTGTTGGTTCAACCAGGGTTTACTCGAGCTACGGATGGAGTGATTATGTTTAATCAGAGGATTTGTGTTCCGGACGATGCGTTATTGAAAAGAAGGATTTTGGATGAAGCTCACAAGGGTGCTTTCACTATACATCCGGGTTCTTCAAAAATGTATCAAGATTTGAAAAGAGATTATTGGTGGTCCGGAATGAAAAGAGATATCGCGGTGTACGTATCGGAGTGTGCTGTATGCCAACAAGTAAAGATTGAACATCAAAGGCCAGGTGGATTGTTACAACCACTAGAGATTCCAATATGGAAGTGGGATAGTATTTCAATGGATTTTGCGGTTAGTTTACCTCGTACTCAAGGTGGATATGATTCTATTTGGGTGATTGTAGATCGGTTGACGAAATCTGCACATTTCTTAGCCGTGAAGACTACTTACAAGGCAAGTCATCTTGCACAGTTATTTGTCGCAGAAATTGTGAAGTTGCACGGTGTACCCTCTAATATTGTGTCGGATAGAGATCCAAAGTTCACTTCGAGGTTTTGGAGAGCTTTTCAACAAGCGATGGGATCTAAATTATGTTTGAGCACGTCGAACCACCCTCAAACGGATGGTCAAACGGAGCGAACGATACAAACCTTAGAAGATATGTTAAGAGCTTGTGTGCTTGAAAGTAGGGGAAATTGGAAGGAGCTTTTACCATTGATTGAATTTGCATACAATAACAGTTATCACGCGAGTATCGGTATGGCACCTTATGAGGCATTGTATGGGAGGAAATGTAGAACACCATTGTGTTGGTCAGAAGTTGGTGAGGATAGAATTTTGGGACCCGAAATTATTCAAGAGACCACGGACAAGATTAGAATGATTCGTGAGAAGGTTAAGCAAGCACAAGATCGTCAGAAGAGTTATGCGGATAATCGTAGGAGGCCTTTGGAGTTTATGGAAGGTGACCATGTATTTTTGAAGATTACTCCGAGATTAAGGTTGAAGGGACCGTTTAAGTCGAGGAAGTTAAGTCCGAGATACGTAGGACCGTATGAGATTCTAGAAAGGATTGGTGAAGTAGCTTACCGTTTAGCCTTACCGCCTTCTCTGTCAGAAATGCATGATGTTTTTCACGTGTCTCAACTACGAAATTTTATTTCCGATCCTCTTCAGCCGGTGTTACCAGATGCAATCGAGATAGAATCAGATTTGACTTTTGAACCCTTACCGAGCCGCATAGTGGGAAGAGAGACTAAAGTGTTTCGAAACAAGGAGATTCCTCTTGTTAAGGTTCAGTGGGATGCGACACATCCGGGTGATGCTACATGGGAACTTGAATCGGAAATGCGGGATGCTTACCCTCACCTTTTCAGGTAATTCTTAAATTCGAGGACGAATTTCTATTTAAGGGGGGAGGATGTAATACCCTGTATTAAATTAAATGCTCTAATGTTATTAACTGACACTGAGGTTTTATCAATTGGTACATTAGAGATACTTTTGGACATTAAGTTAGTAGTGTTAACTTAAAGATATTTTCTTATATCTTTCTTCCTTGCTTTTCTTCTTCATTTTCCAAAAAACAAGACAAAGTTAGAGAGAAGAGTAGAGAGAAGGAGGAGCAAGAAGAGAAAGAGGAAAGCTTGGATTTCGATCATTTCTCCGCCGATTCAACTCATCTTCGACATCAGCGACTCATAATCTAGGTGGGTTCTAGTTAGAAACTTATAGATTTGATTGTGGATGAGAAATCATAAGTTTGGATATTAGGGATTTCATAGAGAAATCTAGGCTTTGAACAAAATTCATCAATGTTCATGAATAAGTGCTTATAATCCACAAATATATCATCTATAGGTTGTATCTATGCTTTAATATGATCTGGAACAGATTAGGATGGTTTTAGATGGTTTTGAACCATGGATTTTTGTGTGTGAAGCAGAGCTGAGAACTCAGTTCTCGCGCGCTTCGCGGTGCGAACGAGGCTGCGCGGCGCGAACTATGCAGGTTTTTAGGGGTTTTGTTTCTTTCTTCAGTACGCGGCGCGTACAGGGGTTTGCGGCACGAACATATTGGGAATCCTTGAGAGACTTGCCACTGCCAGAGGTTGGCGGCGCAAACATCAGTTAGCGGCACGAACATTGTTGAAGTTTATGAGGGTTGGCTACTGCCAGAGGGTTCGCGGCGCGACCTAGCTGCTGCGCGGCGCGAACTGAACCTTTCTTAGCCAATTCTTTAGTTTAATGAGAGAAATTGTTTCGATCGTAACTTTTGAACCGTAACTCTGTTTTAATCGCCGTTCGAAGCAGTAGTAGGCTAGAAGCGTGTACTTTCTAGTAGTGTAGGTTTTGGGAACAAAAGGAGAATTATTTAATCGAGAGTCGGGAATTTGCTTGATTACTTGGGTTGGTTTTCGTTCGGAATCATGAGAACGTTATGCTTTTGGTATGATGCTTGTGTACTCTATAATTTTTGATTGAGTTCTATTGCAGGTGGATTGGTAGACCTTTGCTATATATATATATATATATATATATATATATATATATATATATATATATATATATATATATATATATATATATATATATATATATATATATATATATATATCAGAGAGGTTGAATAACTTCATTGTTATGAAAATAAAGGTTAAGTGAGAAAACTAGGAATTGTTAGGTTATGTAGCTTAACAAAGAAACCTAGGATGAGACATTATATGGAACATACGTGTTGGAATCTTATGAGGAAAGGCTAACAGGCCTAGTGGTTTGCGGAAGCGATCACCATTGTATGATGTATTAATCGGAACCGTTGTATTTCCTTTATTTCTTTATTTTCTTTTGAATGCTAACAGGCATTCTTCGTGCAGAGAGGCACAAATAATCTTGGCAGGTTTGATTCCCGCTTTTGTGTGCGAATGGAACCTACGGGTAGAGACTTGTGATGGTGTACGGGCCATGTGAAGTGACGATTCATGGGGAAAGGCTCATGAGTCCGAATCCATTTCGTATGTCAAGATTTTCCAAAGGATCCATGACTCGTGCCACCTCCTAGACGTAGAAGGGGACGGGAATATGGGGATGCCTTGGTATTGGTTTCCGATTAGTAATCTTGTGTTTGAGTTGTTGAACTCTAAGTATGATTCCATATAATGTTAGTGTGAGAACTCAAGGTCTAGTTTCTTTTATGACTTGAGACTTATAGATTAGCACCTTGTAAAGCCGAGAGGATCCATAGGATAGGGAACTCACTGAGATATTTTATCTCACCCCATTATATATTGATTTCAGGTACTACAGGTTCCGCGAAGGGTAAGGAGAAAGCAGTTTGATTTCCTTATTCCTTATGCTTATTTTGGACATGGCGAAGCTTCCGTTGTGGATTTTCTTTTGTGATCATTGTTGATCTAGTTCTTAGTATTTTGTTTTTAACATCTTGTATGTATTATGCCGTTGTTAGAACTTTGTATTTAGGGCATTAATATGTATAATGTGTTGACTAGGAATTTATAAGTAACTTCAGTACCAAATACTTGGATTCATGTATATATATATGCTTTGATGTATGTATTTATATATGGGTGTTACATATATATTTTAATTTCTATTTTCTAGAATAGTTTCACTTTTAAATTTAACAAAATTTTCATGAAAATACAGTTATTATTTTGATTGTGTCAAAAATATAATTCAATTAAATTTTTATTTTTATTTCTCCTTTTTGAAAAAATTAATTTTTTTTAATTTAATATAAATATCTCAAAAAAGAACCTTTATTAATTTTATTCTATCCATTTTTAAATTTTTTTCATAATTTGTTTTTTAAGTTGGCATAATTTTGGCAACATAAAACAATTTAAATTTTCATTCTATCCATTAAAATATTTTTAAAATATATTTTTCTATCAACTAAACTAATTAATTTTAAATTTTAAATTAAGGTGCATTTTCAATGACACCCTTATCTACTATGGCCAACAAACAGAAGTAAAACCCATGAACCAATTAGAGTAAAATCAATTATATATAATAGCTCATATTAAAAAAATATATTTGCATAAAAGCATATGCATTTCAACAGAATAGAATACCCTTTTCAACCATGGCCAACAAACGGAGGTAAAACTCTTGAACCAACTAGAGTAAAATCAATTATATGTAATAGTTCATATTTAAAAAATATACATTTACTTAAAAGCATATGCATTTCAACGAAATAGAATATTTGTAATTAATGGCAATAATAAGTTGAAGGGATTCATAATCATTTAGCAAAAAACAACAAAACAAAAACATTAATTCATGAAATAATAAATATTAGAAAACCTGGCCCTATAGTTCAAGTTGTCAAATACCACAAAAGTTCCATATTTGCAATTTTTATCTTTGATATCTCACGATTGTAAATAATTTCAACCAAGCACACCAATAGAAATATTGTTGAAGGTTCCATAAAGGAAATGAAAGAAATAGATAATAAATTTTAATTTTAATTTTTTTCATTATCTGTTCCCATCACTTTCGTAATGAAATCATCATTAATTAAGAAGATCGCAATGTATCCCTTAGCTACCATTGCACACCCACGATACTACATAGTATGTTTTTAATCTCTATTGGTAAATCTATTCGATATTTATAAATAAAAGTAGTTATATAACACAATCACATAACTCTTTTATCTCCTCATTTTGTTTAAACAACACATGCTACTTATGTGAATCCAAGACCTTATATATAAGCAACAGTTGAGGAATAATTTTAGATCAACCTTTTTTTAAAATTAATTAAAAAAATTAAAGGTTGAAATATTTGAAGGAATAAAAGTATTTAAATCTTTAAAATTTTACATAGCTTGTTAGGGAATTTATCTATTTTTAGAGAAAAAAATCTTATTAGTCATTCAATATTAGGAATATATATATATATATATATATATATATATATATATATATATATATATATATATATATATATATATATATATATATATAAAATAAGTTTTTTTCTCATAATTATAAGTTTTACATTTATTTCTAACCAAAAAAGTCAAATTATTTTGTTTTGATCATTACATAAATTTTTAAATATACTATATACTTTATCCACTAAAGTTTTTATATTATTTTATTTTCTATTTTCTAGAATAGTTTCACTTTTAAATTTAACAAAATTTTCATGAAACTACATTTATTATTTTGATTGTGTCAAAAAGAAATTTCAATTAAATTTTTATTTTTATTTCTCCTTTTTGAAAAAATTAGTTTTTTTTAATTTAATATAAATATATCAAAAAAGCACCTTTACTAGTTTTATTCTATCAATTTTTAAATTTTTTTCATAATTTGTTTTTTAAGTTGGCATAATTTTTTCAACATAAAACAACTTAAATTTTCATTCTATCCATTAAAATATTTTTAAAATATATTTTTCTATCAACTAAACTAATTAATTTTAAATTTTAAATTAAGGCGCATTTTCAATGACACCCTTATCTACCATGGCCAACAAACAGAAGTAAAACCCTTGAACCAATTAGAGTAAAATTAATTATATATAATAGCTCATACTAAAAAAATACATTTGCTTAAAAGCATATGCATTTCAACAAAATAGAATACCCTTTTCAACCATGGCCAACAAACGGAGGTAAAACTCTTGAACCAACTAGAGTAAAATCAATTATATGTAATAGTTAATATTTAAAAAATATACATTTACTTAAAAGCATATGCATTTCAACGAAATAGAATATTTGTAACTAATGGCAATAATAAGTTGAAGGGATTCATAATCATTTAGCAAAAAACAACAAAACAAAAACTTAATTCATGAAATAATAAATATTAGAAAACCAGGCCCTATATTCAAGTTGTCAAATACCACAAAAGTTCCATATTTGCAATTTTTATCTTTGATATCTCACGATTATAAATAATTTCAACCAAGCACACCAATAGAAATACTGTTGAAGGTTCCATAAAGGAAATGAAAGAAACAGATAATAAATTTTAATTTTAATTTTTTTCATTATCTGTTCCCATCACTTTCGTAATGAAATCTTTATTAATTAAGAAGATCGCAATGTATCCCTTAGCAACCATTGCACACCCACGACACTACATAGTATGTTTTTAATCTCTATTGGTAATTCTATTCGATATTTATAAATAAAAGTAGTTATATAACACAATCACATAACTCTTTTATCTCCTCATTTTGTTTAAACAACACATGCTACTTATGTAAATCCAAGACCTTATATATAGGCAACAGTTGAGGAATAATTTTAGATCAACCTTTTTTTAAAATTAATTAAAAAAAATTAAAGGTTGAAATATTTGAAGGAATAAAAGTATTTAAATCTTTAAAGTTTTACATAGCTTGTTAGGGAATTTATCTATTTTTAGAGAAAAAAATCTTATTAGTCATTCAATATTAAGACTATATATATATATATATATATATATATATATATATATATATATATATATATATATATATATATATAAAATAAGTTTTTTCTCATAATTATAAGTTTTACATTTATTTCTAACCAAAAAAGTCAAATTATTTTGTTTTGAATATTACATAAATTTTTAAATATACTATATACATTATCCACTAAATTTTTTATATTATTTTATTTTTTATTTTCTAGAATATTTTCACTTTAAAATTTAACAAAATTTTCATGAAACTACATTTATTATTTTGATTGTGTCAAAAAGAAATTTCTATTAAATTTTTATTTTTATTTCTCCTTTTTGAAAAAATTATTTTTTTTAATTTAATATAAATATATCAAAAAAGCACCTTTATTAGTTTTATTCTATCCATTTTTAAATTTTTTTCATAATTTGTTTTTTAAGTTGGCATAATTTTTGCAACATAAAACAACTTAAATTTTCATTCTATCCATTAAAATATTTTTAAAATATATTTTTCTATCAACTAAACTAATTAATTTTAAATTTTAAATTAAGGTACATTTTCAATGACGCCCTTATCTACCATGGCCAACAAACGGAAGTAAAACCCTTGAACCAATTAGAGTAAAATCAATTATATATAATAGCTCATACTAAAAAAATACATTTGCTTAAAAGCATATGCATTTCAACAAAATAGAATACCCTTTTAAACCATGGCCAACAAACGGAGGTAAAACTCTTGAACCAACTAGAGTAAAATCAATTATATGTAATAGTTCATATTTAAAAAATATACATTTACTTAAAAGCATATGCATTTCAACGAAATAGAATATTTGTAATTAAGGGCAATAATAAGTTGAAGGGATTCATAATCCCTTAGCAAAAAACAACAAAACAAAAACTTATTTCATGAAATAATAAATTTTAGAAAACCTCACCCTATAGTTCAAGTTGTCGAATACCACAAAAGTTCCATATTTGCAATTTTTATCTTTGATATCTCACGATTGTAAATAATTTCAACCAAGCACACCAATAGAAATACTGTTGAAGGTTCCATAAATGAAATGAAAGAAACAGATAATAAATTTTAATTTTAGTTTTTTTATTATCTGTTCCCATCACTTTCGTAATGAAATCATCATTAATTAAGAAGATCGCAAAGTATCCCTTAGCTACCATTGCACACCCACGACACTCCATAGTATGTTCTAAATCTCTATTGGTAATTCTATTTGATATTTATAAATAAAAGTAGTTATATAACACAATCACATAACTCTTTTATCTCCTCATTTTGTTTAAACAACACAGGCTACTTATGGGAATCCAAGACCTTATATATAGGCAACAGTTGAGGAATAATTTTAGATCAACCTTTTTTTAAAATTAATTAAAAAAAAAATTAGAGGTTGAAATATTTGAAGGAATAAAAGTATTTAAATCTTTAAAATTTTACATAGCTTGTTAGGGAATTTATCTATTTTTAGATTAAAAAATCTTATTAGTCATTCAATATTAAGACTATATATATATATATATATATATATATATATATATATATATATATATATATATATATATATATATAATAAATTTTTTCTCATAATTATAAGTTTTACATTTATTTCTAACCAAAAAAGTCAAATTATTTTGATTTGAATACTACATAAATTTTTAAATATACTATATACATTATCCACTAAATTTTTTATATTATTTTATTTTCTATTTTCTAAAATAGTTTCACTTTAAAATTTAACAAAATTTTCATGGAAATAAATTTATTATTTTGATTGTGTCAAAAAGAAATTTCAATTAAATTTAAATTTTTATTTCTCCTTTTTTAAAAAATTATTTTTTTTAATTTAATATAAATATCTTAAAAAAGCACCTTTATTAATTTTATTCTATCCATTTTTAAATTTTTTTCATAATTTGTTTTTTAAGTTGGCATAATTTTTGCAACATAAAACAACTTAAATTTTCATTCTTTCCATTAAAATATTTTTAAAATATATTTTTCTATCAACTAAACTAATTAATTTTAAATTTTAAATTAAGGCGCATTTTCAATGACACCCTTATCTACCATGGCCAACAAACGGAAGTAAAACCCTTGAACCAATTAGAGTAAAATCAATTATATATAATAGATCATATTAAAAAAAATACATTTGCTTAAAAGCATATGCATTTCAACAAAATAGAATAGCCTTTTCAACCATGGCCAACAAACGGAGGTAAAACTCTTGAACCAACTAGAGTAAAATCAATTATATGTAATAGTTCATATTTTAAAAAAATACATTTACTTAAAAGCATATGCATTCCAACAAAATAGAATATTTGTAATTAAGGGCAATAATAAGTTGAAGGGATTCATAGTCATTTAGCAAAAAACAACAAAACAAAAACTGATCTCATGAAATAATAAATATTAGAAAACCTCACCCTATAGTTCAAGTTGTCAATGTAATACCCCGTATTAAATTAAATGCTCTAATGTTATTAGCTGACTCCGAGGTTTTATTAATTGGTGCATTAGAGATACTTTTGGACACTTGAGTTAGTAGTGTTAACTTAAGGTTTTGCTTATATCTTTCTTTCCTTGCTTTTCTTCTTCATTTCTTCAACCAAAAGACAAGTTAGAGAGAAGAAGTAGAGAGAAGGAGGAGCAAGAGGAGAAAAGAGGAAAAAGCTTGGATCTTCATCATTTCTCCGCCGAATCAACTCATCTTCGACATCAACGATTCGTAATCGAGGTGGGTTCTAGTTAGAAACTTATAGTTTTGATTTATGGGTGAAATCGTAAGTTGAGAAATTGGGGTTTTTGGTAAAAATCTTAGGGTTTGACTCAATCTAAGAGATTGATGTTTGTTGCTGCTAATAAATCCTGAGTAGAGACCATATATGTTGTTCTATGCGTTAGTATGAATCTGGAACAGGTTTGAGTATGGAGATGGTTGGATTAAACCATGGGAAAAGCAAGAAATCAGATCTGGAACTTCTGATTTCGCGCGCTTCGCGGCGCGAACGATAGGTGGCGGCGCGAACCATACAGAAGGATTATGGGGTTTGGTTCTGTTAACAGTACGCGCCGCGTATAAGGCTTCGCGGTGCGAACACTGCGAGTTTTCTGTGAGGTTTGCCACTGCCTGAGGTTGGCGGCGCGAACAACAGTTAGCGGCGCGAACTGAAGCCTTTTCTTAGCAAATTTTAGTTGAATGAGATAAAACTGTTTCGATCATAACTTTTGAACCATAACTCTATTTTAATCATCGTTCGAAGTGGTAGGAAGCTAGAAGCGTGTACTTTCTAGTAGTGTAGGTTTTGGGGTCGAAAGAAGAATTATTTAATCGGGAATCGGGAAAAATAGTTGATTCCTTGAGTTGTTTTATCGTTCGGAATTATGTGAACGGTATACTTTTAGCACATTGATTAATTGCTATATAGTTGTGATAACTTGCCATTTTTTTACAGGGAAATGATGAAAATTGTTGGTTGCCTTTGGTGTAACCTAGTATATTGTATTTGTTTGGGTGAATCCTATTGCAGGAGGATTGGTATACTTCATCGTATACAGATATGTATCAAGAGGTTCGAATAACAACATGGGTTATACGAATAAGAGATTAAGTGAGGAAAACTAGGATTTGTTAGGTTATGTAGCTTAACAAAGAGTACCTAGGATGAACATTATGTGGAACATACGTGTATTTAGAATCTTATGAGAAAAGGCTAACAGGCCTAGCGATTTGCATGAGCGATCACCAATGTATGAAGGGCTAACAGGCCTAGTGGTTTGCGTGAGCGATCACCATTGTATGTGTGGTGTCGTTTTCTTTTACCTCCCCGTTTCACTTGGGAGGACGGCACGCTAAACCCTTCACGCGAAATTTGGAAGGAGAGTGCGCCCGTGGTGGGATGAATTTTGTTTCAGTTCTTCCTACGATATCACACGAACTTTCTTATTTGTCCTACGAGTAGGAAAGGGGAAAAAAGATCTCAACTAAACCCTAGGAGTTTGCTAAGTGTGGGGATTTCACCTAGACTAGAAATTCTGGAGTCCGGGGGGTCGGTTATACATAGGGAAGTGTTTAAACACCCTACATATCTGTAGTACTCTACAGGAACCTTCTCTGTGTCATTGTGATTGTGTTTGCTGCTAATGATTGGGAAAGTTTCTCCTTTGTGTTAGGAGAAGGAATTGAATTGATTAAAGAAAGACAAACGGATAGACAGACTGACTATTTTTGGTATTTTATTAGCTCGCTGAGATTCCTTGTGAACCCCATGCCTACATATCCCTAGTGGAAGTCAGAGCTTAATGTAGTTCGGGGAACTAACTAGGGAAATTAATGTTTTTTTGTGCCTTGCTTGAAGCTTAAGGTTGAAGCTTGGAATTAAATCTCTG
Organism: Vicia villosa; assembly: GCF_029867415.1. NCBI lineage: Eukaryota > Viridiplantae > Streptophyta > Magnoliopsida > Fabales > Fabaceae > Vicia > Vicia villosa. The sequence continues at coordinate 216,477 of NW_026706121.1, forward strand.
TTTACAGTAAAGTGACATGAAATCATCTTTACAGAGAGGTATTTGTACTATTCTACCACAAACATTTTGAAAGAGTGACAGAATAACTGGATTCATTTCATTCAAGAGGGGGACCTTACTTGTGTGTGCAAGTATGCCAGTCAGATGCCTCTTAAATGAAAGAAAGATGCTCGTCCAAATTAGGGAAAGTGTACAAGTCTGGGGATGTGCCAGAGCATGTCTTTCAGAGTCCTAAATGGGAGACTTTGATTGAAATTGAAATTGAAATGTTTGTTTGTTTGAATGTGGTAGAGTAGTAAAAATATCTCTCTATAGAGATAAGCTATGTCTATTTACTGTATAAAAGATTTGACTTTAGCTGGCTTGTATGAGGCCCAAGCTTGATTGATTAATTAATATTATTGACTCTGGGAGATGACTCCACTGGGGATTAATTACAGGGTATTTTTGTGTTCTGTACAAAGCCCAGAATTGAGGCTGACTCTATTTAAGGAGACTCTATTTGTGTGCATTGTACAAAGCCCAAGGTTGTGGCTAACTGTTGAGGATAATTGAATGAATGACTCTATTTTATGTGCCTTGTACAAAGCCCAAGGTTGTGGCTGACTGTAGCTAGGGAAAAATACTGTTTTCTGCCTTGTACAAAGCCCAAGGTTGCGGCGGACTCTTAAATGAATTAAGTATGGATGACTATATGGGGAAAGATCCTAAGTGTTAGGAATCTTTGACACATGAAAGATATGGTTTATCTGCCTTGTACAAAGCCCAAGGTTGTGGCTACTGAGTGATGAAAGACTCACTGGGGAGACTCTATTATCTGCCTTGTACAATGCCCAAGGTTGAGGCTGACTCTTGACAGGGGAGTTTTATTGTTTGGGTGCCTTGTATGAAGCCCAAGGTTGAGGCTAACTGTTTTTATTGGTTTTGACTCTACTGAGGAGGTTTTATTTATTAAAAGACTATTTTTCTTTGGAAGCTAACCCTTTCCAGGGATTTTGACTCAGCTGGTGAGTTTGTCTGTTAAAAGACTGACTTTATCATGTTTTTTGGAGGCTGACCCTTTCCAGGGGTTTTGACTCTTTTGGGGAAGTTATCTCCTAAGAGAATGAATATTTGGTTTTGAAAGACTGATATTGGAGGCTAACCCTTTCCAGGGGATTTGAAATGATAGATTGATTTTAATTGACTTTGGAGGCTAACCCTTTCCAGGGGTTTTATATTAACATGAAGGAATGTGTGGAAGCTAACCCTTTCCAGGGGTTTTTGACTATTTTAGACAGATGTTGGAGGCTAACCCTTTCCAGGGGTTTTATATTAACATGAAGGAATGTGTGGAAGCTAACCCTTTCCAGGGGTTTTGACTCTTTTAGACAGATGTTGGAGGCTAACCCTTTCCAGGGGTTTTGTTAAAATGATTGATTTGGGTAGCACTCCATTAATTATTAAGGGATGAAAGGATTGGCAGAAAGATCATCTAGTGAGACTTCTTGTTTAAAGCCCAAGATGAAGGCTGACTCAATGCTGAGGGTGACCAAACATGGATCCTAGACTCTGCTAAGGAAGATTGATGAAGATAAGGGTGACAGAGACTGTCCATGTCTCTCATTCCAAAAATGTACTCAATGTGAAATTGAGACAAACTTAGCTTGTTTAAAGTCTGGTTTAAAGTGGAAGAAACTCACCAGGGTAGGCTAAAAAGTGACTAAAGACCTGTTCCTATGTTTATAAGAAACCTGATGGGTCCTTGTATACAAGCTCAAGAGGAAGCTGGAAATGCTTTTAAGAAGCCTGTGGGTCCTTGTACAAAGCCCAAGAGGAGGCTAATCGAGGGTCCTTGTTATAGCACAAGAGAAAACTATGTAGTTCTGAACTTATTTTGGCTCTAAGCAAATGGGTAAGAGGTTTCACCGGGAATAATTCCTCTTTGGGTGGATGTGTCCTATTATTTGGATTCTAAGGTTTTTGCCAAGATGTTTCACCGGGAATAATTCATCTTGGTGGTTTGAACTACAGATCTCTAATTAGGAAAGAGCCTTCACCGGGAAGACATTCTCAATCCTAGGCCATATTCCTATAATATATATATAGTTTAACTGTCCTAAGGTTTATACTCAAACGCAGTTCTAAACTAATATATGCACAGTTTATATTTGACAGTAATTTAAACAAAGACTGTAAGTTGAAAGCTTGTAAAGCCTAACCTGGATGGAGTGGAGGCCATTGAAGAAGTATGTACAGAGCCTCGACAGTATTTTTGTTGTTTTGTTGAGAACAGTTGAATATATACATGATAAACAGTTAATGGTTTTTGAAAACAGAAGAAGTGAAGATGGACAAAGGTCACATAGGTATCTGAAGAGTTTCACCGGGAATAATGCCCTTCAAATACCAGAAGAATGTTTTGAAAACAGAAAGAAGATTTTGAAAATACGGTTTTGAAAACAAGCTAAGAAGAGAAGGTGTTTGGGACTTACACTCTATTAGAGGCCCAGTACTTTACAGTACTGGTTATAACAGAAATTTGAAAATGATTTGGAATGATATAAGGTTTTGTTGTTTGAAAACCTTAATCATCTGGTTTAATCGGAGATTTGAAAACAGTTTTGAAAATTGACAAAAGTCAACTTAATTAAGGTAAGATGAAGATTTATGCCTAAATTAAGACCTAAACAATTAGGGTTTTATCATGAATTTATTTACAAAGTGATTAGGTTAAAACAAAATGAATATATGTATTAAAGTATTTAATAAAAAACACTTAAAACATACTATTTTAAACCTAATAAAAATATATGAAATAAATAATATTTTTATGATTTTTTTGATTATTCATAAAATAGGTATGTTAAATAAAAAGTGTGTGAAAAATGAAGTGAAAATGATTTAATTTGATAGGTTAAATAATTGTGTGAAGTTGTGAAGAAATTTAATGTGAAAAGTGATAAAAAAATATGGTTTTGTCTTCACCAAGGTTTGAACTCACGCCCTTTAGGTTACACACTCAAAACTATACCACTGGGCCAGCGCGCGTATGGTGTTAGTAACTTGCCTTCAGTTCATTATATTTTAAACTAGTGTTAAAATCATGGAAAAATAAAAGAAACAAAAAGTCTGGGGCGAGGGGGATTCGAACCCCAGACTTGAGGCATGATGATACTAAGGGCGTGTAGGTGGCCACTGGGGCAAGTTGTTCAGTCGTTAATAAAACACATACCATTCAAAATAAAATAAACTCTCCCCTGAGAATTCAAATTTGCGCGCCACCACCATCTTCGTCTTCAACCTCAAGCTCAAAGATTTTCAAAATTCTAACTCTCTGGTTTCTCAACTAAATGACATGATGTAAACATCAATCTTGCTCGTTTTTGGATGGGGAATATGATCATGGGTTCAGAATTCATTTATTCTAAGTGTAGCTAACTAATTTCAGTATAAACACGAAGAACACATAAACCCTAAATTTAAAATTAAATGACAAACAAGATGAATAAATGCAAGATGATAGAGGGTTTTCAATCCTCTGATGATGCTGAACAAGATAGAATCGAGCTTTACCACAAAGAGTGCTTAAATTAAAGAGGTGAGGTTCAGAAACTTACCTCTGAAACTGAAGGTCGTGAGGATGATTGAGAGCACCTGGGCTTGAATGAATGATCTCAATAGCTTCCCTGAGACTCAATGATGCTAACTGGATGTTTATTATAGCCTGAATCCTTCTGAATTGCTCTATGGACCTCCCTCGATTTCAGCTTCAAGTGAACATGGAGGTTGTTGAATTTGGAGTTACAGATGAGCTGCAGCCATCTGGTTAGCTCCACTATGACCTGAGGAATGTGTCTGGATGATTGGCTTGGCTTGAAACCTTCTGAATCACTCCATGGACCTCCAACTGCAAATGCTCCAAAGTGAGAGCAACAATGGTGTTCCTCCCCTTACAGAAGTGATCCAGGTGCTTGGATCACCTCAAATGACCTCCCTTGAGATGTTAGAATGCTCACTTCCCAAAGATAAGCTCTGGTTTGAAGAAATCGAATCTTCTTGCCAAAGAACTTTGAAAAACAATGAACAAGAGGAGAGAAAGAGAAAGCAAGTAATATGGTTGCTTTGGTGTGTTTTTGAATGAGGAATGCATCTGTATTTATAGGCAAATGGATCAGTATAGCTGCAGAGTAGTGAGCTTCCTTAGTGAAGTTGATTTGGTTTCTTAGCCATGAAGAAAGTTTGCAAATATCTCTTATGCAATGATGGGAATTTTGATTCCATTTGATCAATCCCCTAGCCCTCGATGTTGCTTGATCTTAGGGGACAATTCTGAGCCAGAAATGAGCTCTAATTGGTTGGTGAGAAGATTCCTTGGGTGATTCATCAATTTGCCATAAATTCACAAATGTAATCATTACATAATCACATGTTCTTGTTTTTAGAATCTTCTTCAATTCTTATGGCATGGTGAAAATGAATGCATGGCATGTTTGCAGATGTATTATGGGTCATGTAGCATATGTATTTGAGGTCATGTGCACAAAACTTCAAAGTTCCAAAATGATGCATGACCTATAATTTCACTTCATGAGGCCAACTTTGAACAAGCATAACTCTTAGCTCAAATTGAATTTTGAGAAGGTTGAACACAATTTGGAAAGCCCTAAACATCTACTTTAAATCATTAGTTTATGTCTTCTTCAGAATCCTTTGGGAAATTTGTGAAAAATGAGGCCAAAGTTGGAAGAAAACTAGGTTAAAACACTTAGAAAAATTTCTAAGTGTTTATGACCTAAACTTCAAAATTTCCAAAACTTCATAAATGGTTGATCTTTTGAAAAAAGTTCCCTTGTAAGATGTTGTTTTATTTGGCAAGATCTACAACTTTCATGTTGGAAGTTTTTTGAGTTGTGTAGGTGAAATTTTGAGATCTCACCATCCCCTCAAAAACCCTAATTCCCGACTTTTCGCTCCTTGATGAATTTCTTTGAATTTCTTTGGCCAAATGACTTTGACATCCATATATTGATGATATTGATCTTTGAAAGTCATTTTTTGACCAAAAACCTTAAAAGTCAATGATGATCCTTCACAGTTGACTTTTGCCTGACAAAGTGAATTTTTGGACTTTTGTGTAGAAACAAAATCTTTTCCTCAAATGAATGATGTAAATGGATTATATTGAGGTATTAGAGACCCTTGAATCATGTCTTGAGTTTTGGATTCATGCCCTGATCAAAAGTCAGCTATCTTGGTGAATTAGGTCAAAAACCCTAATTGTCGACCAGAGGACAATGATGACTGTAGGTTTTGAACTGAGATGTAATGTCCAGTGGATCTTGTAATATGAGTTATTTGAAGATGATTGATGTCTTTGAATGACCCTCTGAGGTTTTTTAGGGTTTCCCAAATGTGATCCCTGATTTCAGTCCTCGATAGGCTCAGAACCCTAGCCTGGTGACCTGAGTAAACCTGTACTCAGATGACTGGATGTCTAATCAATCATAGGTGTAATAATGAGGCTTTTGAGTCTTATGATTGTATTAGAGACTAATCCCTCTATTGATTGATCCTTTGCCTGAGTTTTCTTGTCTTTGAACACCCTCGATTGAATGTCAGGCTGCTCTGGGTACTTGCTTTGACTTGATGAAAATCCTGAAGATATGTCATCTCAGGGGGGTCAAAAATTAGGGTATGACAGATGCCCCTATTTAAGTTTCTTTTATCTGGAGGGAGAGAGATTGAGATCTCGATCTCTCCTGCGTAAAAGAGACTTAAATATCAAAGAATGCCCGAATTTTGGGCGCTCCTGAGTTGATAAAATCTTTGCATGACTTGATCCCGTTGTCGCGCTTGGCGGGGAATGAGGAGACAAACTCCCGCAGAAATACTTGATGTGGATTCTGGTGAATGGATGGCAATGTAGGATGCGCAATCCATCTTCTTTAACTAAGTGTTGATACTTAGAGAAAGGTAAACAACCTCCTCTCGTTCCGGATGTCCAATTCTCGAAACGGGTCTTAGTTGAGTTTGGACAATATCTCAGATAAAGAGAAAATTTCCAAAGGTTTGTTTCCTCGTCAAACTTCTTACCAGTGCTTGGAGGTAAGATGCCATTTGACGGCTGTAAAGAAACTTCAAAGGTTTGTTTCCTCGTCAAACTTCTTATCAGCGCTTGGAGATAAGATGCCATTTGACGGCTGTAAAGAAACTTCAAAGGTTTGTTTCCTCGTCAAACTTCTTACCAGCGCTTGGAGATAAGATGCCATTTGACGGCTGTAAAGAAACTTCAAAGGTTTGTTTCCTCGTCAAACTTCTTATCAGCGCTTGGAGATAAGATGCCATTTGACGGCTGTAAAGAAACTTCACCATCTTCCCTTTTGACTTGACGTCTTTGAAAGAATGTCATATGGCCTCATGATCTTTTGAGGGGCTAATGACTTTGTTTGAAGGCGGACGAACTGTTTTCGGGGTGAAAACTGCCATTCATCGACTGGTGCCTGGGGAATCAACGAACTATTTTCTTAAGAGGAAAACTGCCATTCATCGACTCTGTGGGGAGTTAAACATCCCAGAAACAGACAAACTGTTTTGAAGAAACTGCCATTTGTCGATCTCTTGAATATTTAGCAGACAAACTGTCTTTTCTTGGGAAAAGACTGCCATTTGCCAATTGCTTGGGGAGCAAACTGTCTTCTACTGGGAGAGACTGCCATTTGCTGACTTTGTGGTGATAGAAAGTGAGCAAACTGTCTTCTGATGAAAGAGACTGCCATTTGCTGACTTTGCTGGGGATCATGAACTATCCTCTGGACGAAGACTACCATTCACTGATTCTGTCGGGGAATCATTTGTCGATCTGCTGGAAGATTCTGAATTTTTCTTTGACAAGAAGTAGCATCACTTGACCCTGCTGGGGGAATACCAAACCTCTGGAAATTCCAAAATGTGAAGCAGACTATCTTATCTGAAGAAGACTATCGAATGCCGCTCTGCAGGAGAATCTCGGCGGCGGGATTCCAAAAGTGAACAAACTATCTCTTTGAGGGAGACTACCATCTGTTGACTTGCTTGGGGAAATCTCTCTACATGGATTGTTGTCTTGAAGGAAAAAGTTTCTCCAGGACTTGCAGGGGAAACTTGAGTTCATGCCCTCATGACTCGGGTAATCTCATGATTAAAAGCCTAATTTGACTGTACAGTTGTGATGTAATGTATGCATGAATATTATGACAATTATAAAATGTAAAGTGAATGTGAATAGAATTGTCGCGGATGTAAAACCCTGATGATACGACTTGAATTCTTGTTGGTCAGAAGATGTCCTCTTCTTGTAGTTCGAACTCTGTTGGGAATATCTGGTTATCATTTGTCCGCTGTCCGAAGTGAGTAATATGAATTGAAGTGAAGATCCGTTATCGGGAGATGTTCGCAAAGCGACCTCATGGGGAAATCTTGGTTCCCGGAGTCTCAACCGTTCTTGGAGCAGCTGTTTGCATTCTTCCTATTGTTTGTAAACCTCAGAAAGAAATTTCACCTTTATTTTTGCAAGTAAATTCATTTTTATTTTATGAAAACATTTGTTTCAAGAAATTGACTGTTTAAACTTAAAATGCATTCCAAGAAACTGAATAAGACTAGATTGCAAAGGAAAAGCACAAGGCTCAAATTATTATATATGGAATGGAAATCAGCCAAATGCTTGATTCCATGGAGTATTTACAAAGTTGGAAATTGGTAATTTTTTGGGAAAAGGGCTACGATGAAACGTGACGACCGTTATCTTTCCCTTCCACTCCGAGTTGCGCTGTATTCGTGCTTCGTAGAAGATGACCTACTGCTGATGAATACTTCGCTATGGATTTTGAATGATCAAGTTTGTCCTGAACACAGTTACTTGCCATATATCCCTAACTTTTGCGTAAACTACCCCTTTCGGGTTTTAAGTTTACCGGGATTGATTTTTTTTATGTCTCTAACTTTTGCCTGAATCGCCCTTTCGGGTTTTCGATTCACCGAGACGCTCTTTTTTGCCTAAGCCGCTCTTTGCGAGTTTTCAACTTAGCGAGCTGTTCTTTTAATTATTTAGGCGAAGTATTTCTTGACTGCGTCGACGTTCACAGGACGGGTGAATTCTTCTCCATCCATAGTCGTGAGTATTAGGGCTCCTCCTGAGAAAGCTCTCTTGACCACGTAGGGGCCGTCATAATTGGGAGTCCATTTCCCTCTCGAATCTGTGAGAAAAGATTGAATCTTTTTGAGTACAAGGTCACCTTCTTTGATTGTGCGAGGTCGAACCTTCTTGTCGAAAGCTTTCTTCATTCTTTGTTGATATAGCTGTCCGTGGCATAAAGCTGTCATGCGCTTTTCTTCGATTAAGTTCAATTCATCGAATCTGCTTTGACACCACTCGGCTTCTGTTAATTTTGCCTCCATCAAAACTCTCATTGATGGAATCTCAACCTCTATAGGTAGGACTGCCTCCATGCCATATACAAGGGAGAAAGGAGTTGCTCCAGTCGAAGTACGTACTGATGTACGGTAACCATGAAGAGCATACGGGAGCATTTCATGCCAATCTTTGTAAGTAATGACCATCTTCTGAATGATTTTCTTGATGTTTTTGTTAGCTGCTTCTACAGCTCCATTCATCTTTGGTCTGTAAGGAGATGAGTTGTGATGTTCGATCTTGAATTCTTCACAAAGCTCCTTCATCATTTTGTTATTCAAATTTGACCCATTGTCAGTGATTATCTTGCTAGGAATGCCGTAGCGACAGATGATGTGATTCTTGATAAACCTGACGACAACTTGTCTTGTAACGTTTGCATATGAAGCTGCTTCAACCCATTTGGTGAAATAGTCTATGGCTACCAAGATGAAGCGATGTCCGTTGGACGCTTTTGGTTCGATCATTCCAATCATGTCGATTCCCCACATGGAGAAAGGCCAAGGGGAAGAGAGTATGTTGAGCAGAGATGGTGGCACATGAATTCTATCGGCGTAGATCTGGCATTTGTGACACCTCTTTGCGTACTGGTAGCAATCTGACTCCATTGTCAGCCAATAATATCCTGCTCTCAGTATTTTCCTTGTCATGGTATGTCCATTGGTGTGAGTACCAAAAGAACCTTCATGTATTTCTCTCATGAGTATTTCTGCTTCTTTCTTGTCAACGCATCTGAGCAGAACCATGTCGAAATTTCTCTTGTACAGAATATCTTCATTCAGAAAGAATCTTCCAGCTAACTTTCTCAAAGTCTTTCTATCTTTCTTTGACGCCCCAAGAGGGTACTCTTGCTTTTGAAGAAAATTCTTGATGTCGTGATACCACGGTTTGTCGTCGATGACTACTTCTACTGTGAACACATGAGCGGGCCTATCCAGGCGCATAACATCGATCCGAGGAATGTCATTCCAATGATTTATCCTAATCATGGAAGAGAGTGTGGCTAATGCATCAGCCAAGTTGTTTTCTTCACGAGGAATGTGATGAAAATCTACCCTGTCGAAGAATGGTAACAATCTTCTCGCGTAGTCTTTGTAAGGAATTAGCCCTGGTTGGCGTGTTTCCCATTCTCCTTTGATTTGATTGATGACCAAAGCAGAATCTCCATATACATCCAAGTGTTTAATTCTTAGATCCATGGCTTCTTCGAGACCCATGATGCAAGCTTCATATTCGGCCTCATTGTTTGTGCATTTGAAAGTTAATCTGGCAGTAAATGGAATGTGGGTACCCTGAGGTGTAACAATGATTGCCCCAATTCCTCGTCCATAAGCATTGACAGCTCCGTCAAAGATTAAGCCCCACTGGGATCCTATCTCAGGTCCTTCGTCTGGTAGTGGCTCGTCGTAATCTTTCATTTTGAGGTACATGACGTCCTCGTCCGGAAAGTCGAAACTGGTTGATTCATGACCATTGAGTGGGTGGTGAGCCAGGTGCTCAGCTAGAATGCTTCCTTTCACGGCTTTCTGTGCGTGATACTCAATGTCGTATTCTGATAACAACATCTGCCAACGGGCAATTCTCCTTGTTAAAGCAGGCTTCTCAAAGATGTACTTGATTGGATCCATATGAGAGATCAAACAAGTAGTATGTCGAATCATGTACTGGCGGAGACGCTTGGCAGCCCAGGCCAAAGCACAACACGTCTTCTCGAGCATGGAGTAGCGGGATTCACAGTCAGTGAATTTCTTGCTCAGGTAGTAGATGGCATGCTCTTTTCTTTTTGTCTCGTCCTGCTGTCCAAGGACACAACCCATGGAATCTTCTAAGACGGTTAAGTACATTATCAAAGGTCTTCCTTCCACTGGAGGAGACAGGATGGGTGGTTCGAGCAGATATTCCTTAATGCTGTCGAACGCTTTCTGACAATCGTCTGTCCAGACGCAACTTTGATTTTTTCGTAGAAGTTTGAAAATAGGAGCGCAAGTTGCAGTCATGAGATATATGAATCTCGAGATGTAATTCAGACGTCCAAGAAATCCTCTAACTTGTTTCTCGGTTCTGGGCGAAGGCATTTCTTGAATTGCCCTGACTTTGTCTGGATCTACTTCAATTCCTCGTTTGCTGACAATGAAACCAAGGAGTTTTCCTGAGTAGACACCAAAGGTGCACTTGTTGGGGTTCAGGCGAAGCTGGAACTTCCGTAAGCGTTGAAATAACTTTGTCAGATTCTGTATGTGATCTTCTTCATTTTCTGATTTGGCAATCATGTCGTCCACATAGACTTCCACTTCCTTATGCATCATGTCGTGGAAAAGTGTAGTCATGGCTCTTTGATAAGTTGCCCCTGCGTTCTTTAGTCCAAAAGGCATAACACGATAGCAGAACGTGCCCCAGGGGGTGATGAAAGCTGTTTTTTTCCATGTCTTCGGGTGCCATTTTGATTTGGTTGTATCCTGAAAATCCGTCCATGAACGAGAAAACTTTGGATTTTGCTGTACTGTCTACCAACATATCAATATGTGGTAAAGGAAAATCATCCTTAGGGCTAGCTTTGTTCAAATCTCTGTAGTCGACGCACATGCGGACCTTTCCGTCTTTCTTAGGAACGGGAACAATGTTGGCTAACCACTGAGGGTATTCTGAAGTGACGAGGAAACCTGCGCTGATCTGCTTTTGAACTTCCTCCTTGATTTTCATGGCCATCTCCGGATGAGTTCTTCTTAATTTTTGCTTGACCGGAGGGCATTCTGCTTTTAACGGCAAGTGATGCTCCACTATACTGGTATCCAACCCTGGCATATCTTGATAAGACCAAGCGAAGACATCTGAGAATTCCTTGAGCAGCTGTATCAAACTCTCTCTGATCTCTGAACTGAGCGAAGCTCCAATCTTAACCTCTTTTCTGTTTCCATCGGAACCAAGGTTAATGATCTCTAGAGGCTCATTGTATGGCTGAATGGCCTCTTCCTTTTGTTGAAGTAACCGTGAAATTTCCTTTGATATTTCTTCGTCTTCTTCTTCCTCTGCCTCGAATACAGGAAACTCAAAGCTTGGAGAAGTCATACGGTCGCACGTTTCAACGGGGTATTTTATGATTAATCTGCATATGTGTGATAAGTTTTATTTAGACAACGAGGGAAGACTCGGTGTATGCAGTTAATGGAATTTTTGATGTTTTTTTTTAAGGTGTTTTTTAGGATTACCAATTTCCGAAAAAAGAAAAGGAAAAACTAAACGAAGGAACAGAATGACATTTTTATTTATGGACAGTCATTTCTTGAAACAAAGACCCTATAAAACAAAACTCTATTGCTTTTGGGCGAAGCAAAGAGGGACATTTAACTAAAAAATAGTAAAATGCAAAGCCCTATGAAACATCTCTTCACCCTGGGCTATGGTGAGAGGACAAAATAACGGTGAAAGTTCCTACTTAGGAGTGCGAACAACAGTTGAAACTTCAACAGCTGTCCAGTAGTGGCGAACCCCATTGTGCACTAAGTAATCTGGAACCTTAGGCTTAAGCTGGCCTGTGGTAGGTCTTGATTTACCAACCACTGTTTTTGCAACACTCAGACGATCTTCTTCTACTTCAGCAGACTGAGCGGTGTGAGCATACCCCTTTCCAAGTGGAGTATGTCGAACTTTCTTTTGAGGAAACTTCCAATCTTCTGAATGGAGAGACTCATTGTCGGAGACACTTTCGAGATCATCCTCTTCTGTATTTTGGTCTTGCTCTTCTCCCAAGATGGCATTGACTAGATATGTGAACTCTAAATCCTTAACCTCGGAAGGTGACTTGGGGATATAATCCTCAATGATGACTTCACCAGTAGATGATGATGAATAGCAAGGGTTATACATCTCTTTTGGCTGAGAGAGGTACTCAAAATCACTGTTCCATCCAGTTGGAACAATATCTTCAAGAGAGATTCTTGAACTTTCAGGAGCGGAGTATTTCACCATGTAGTCGAATTTTCCGCTTGGTTCTCCTAATGTATCCCAAGTCTCTTCGGGGATAGGAGGAACTTCTTCTGATGAACCATGACTTCTGGTGGTGAAGCTGTCAGTAACTTCATCCCTGCTTGGTTGAGTCTTACTTTCAGATCCTTTAGTCGGATAACAGCAAGGTGGATCAGACTCTGGTAGGGAGATATATCCTGCTCTGTTAAGATAGGATAACCACTCCTCTTCATCGGTGTTTTCCGTACCGATGGTATTGACTGTTTGTTGAACAGGTTGAAGAAAACCTCCACTGCAGAAAGTTTCTTGAATTGGGAGAACTACCTCAATCCCTGGGATAGCTTTTGATGATGTCGGAAAGAATCCAATTCCTGTTCTGTTCTTGTTGTTGGTAGGAATATTAATGTGCCCCCAACCACTGGTAGTGCCATCCTTTACAACTTGGATTGCATCTTTGTATGAAGAAATAGACGCTGCTTTCTCCTTTCCTTTGTCCAAGGAAAGTGCTTGGAATTTAGTTCCAACAACTTCTTTTGGTTC